>NW_013953192.1:94729-106675 GCF_001266775.1 Austrofundulus limnaeus
GTGTGTGTGTGTGTGTGTGTGTGTGTGTGTGTGTAATGTCTGACTGGGCCTCGTGTCACTTTATGGTCAACAAATTGGGCCTCGAGGTCCAAAAGTTTAAAAAGTCTAAAAAAAATTTAAAAGTCTAAAAAGAGCTCTAAAACACATTCACAACTGACAGATATTGAGCTAAACTTTGTATTGTAGTAGCTGAGAGTCATTTTTAAGGCATACTCTGAAAGCTAACAGATCTGGTAAGATCTTTCAGTAACACACAAGATTGCATAAATCACTTAATGTTTGACCAACATGTCTATAACTGAGAAGAGAGTCTTTTCAACAAAACATGACCTTCATTTTACACACGAAGCTTGCTGAACATACAGTTTGTTATGTTACTAAGTACACTGGTTATTACATACAGTCACATCGATCTGCCAGCAGTGTGAGTCACTGGTTCAGATTAATCCTATGTAAACAGCAGTGGAGGACACCGCTAATAAAAAAATTGGCGCCGCAATTTTTAAAGAATCTGTTTAGTTCAACAACGTCAAAAGTGCACATGTAGTAGAAAAATTAGCAGAAGCTAATTTCATTCCTCACATCAATTTGACACCAGTTGCTGGCAATAAGTCATGCATTTTATACACACTACACTGCCATTTAGTGGTGTATCAACTCCTTTACAAATTAATTCTACAACTGCCAATTGTTGATATGATTTCCTGTAACAGACATTTCGCTCATGGTGTCAAAATTAAACAATTTATGAGGATTGATTAGTGGTGCTTCTTTAAAACATGTTGGAGATTGCTAGTTCGGTTGCTGCTTCTTTGTCTTTTTCTTGTATTTATTGTAGATTTTTCATTAAAGATGCGCATCAATAAAATAATTTTAAAACTGTTTATTGGAAAACTGAAGTGATGCATTCTGGGTACAACTGTGACGGGAAATGAAAAATACATGTAAATGTGTCCAGCGTGATATTCTGCTGCTCAGATTGTCCTCTGTGGAATCAGAAATGATTTTTAGATGCAGGAAATTTATACATTAAATGGAAATGAATGAGTGAGAAAATTGTCGGGTGTAAAAATTTGTTTGCCACTCAAAGGTGTGTGTGTGTTGGTGTGTGCGTGCATGTGCTGCAGCGGTGCACTTTTACAGGTCTTTAATAAATGAGTGTAAACACACAGAAACTGACTTTGGTTGAACTTAGAAAAATATTTATTAAATAGTTGAAGTGAAGGAACGTGTCGCAGCGCTGTGAGTTTCTGCCGCGGTGGGATTTATATTTTAGAATCATGAAGTTTCTCATTCAGATCAGCTGCGACGACCCCCCGCCCCACAACACACAATATTTGCTGCGTAAAGTTGTGCGCATGGATCAGCTGTTCCCAGTCCCACACCGCAGCAGGAACTCACAGCGCAGACGCTCCTCCTTACATCCAGAAAACACAACAGAGTCATATTTCTGTGGATTCAGCTCAGATTCATGACTTTGTGAGTTAAAACTGTCGACTGAAAGACTTTGTGTGTCTGCTGCACATTCTCACAGCAGGTGAAACCAACCACAGCAGGCCGCCGCTGCAGAAGGGCGATGCATCATACCACGCAAAGCATTGTGGGAGGCGTGTCTTCATTTTTACTTTAGTTTCCATTGTTTTTTTTTCTTTTCATTTAAAACCAAAAATTTTATACACATTAAAAACAAAAATATACACAACATATATACACACACACACAAACAAAATATATATAAATATACAATTTCAGAACCGTCACTCAGAACAGTTAATCACAGGATAAAGCCCTGAGTTATTTCTCTATAAACCACAGAGGGTGCTGTTCAAACGTTGTGATTCCTCATGGTGTTGGTCTCTGACACCAAGCTCTCCCTGCTGTTGAAAAAAATAACTCAATCCTTAAAAAAATATCTGTACTATGAAACCAGTTGATGTTCCACAGCTGTTTAAATAAAAAGCTGTACCTTCGGCTGTTCAAGGTGATGAATACTTGCTGATAATTAATTATAGCAGTACTGCATTTTAATTTTAGAAAGCACAAACCTGCTTATGAATTATAAAAATTAGTAAGACTGCTAAGGCGCAAATAAAATATTTAGGTTCGCAATTAACGGATGTGCGCTTTAGTGGACGGACTGGTGCCCACCACTGATGAGCAGATTAGAGGCTTTTCACAACCATAACTGGAGCACCTTGGTGTGACTAACACAATGTACAATACACACTTTCACCTACAAATGTCCTACAACTTTTAAAGTACCCTATCATACTGAATGTAGTTATGAAGCACCAAACGGACTATTTTTCCTGCGATTACTCTGGAAATATATCATTTTTGTGAATCTTGGTTAAACTTGTAGTTGTTGGTTAACTATATTTTTATACACAATTAAACCTGTTTTAGAAAAATGATTTGATATGAACTCCAAGCAGTAAGAATATAAAAACATGTTGATTATCCATAACATTATGATAAATAAAGTTAATAAAATTTGGTAGTTGGTAGTGTCTTCAAGAAGTCTCTAATAAAAATATGATAATGAACCGTTACCTCTGCTTCATATGGAGGACTTGTTCATAAAACTGGCTGGTGCCACACTTTATAGGCAGATTGAGTTAAGCTCAGTTTACCAAAAATTAAAAGAGGCAGATATTATAAGATTTTTTTCTTCTCTCTGCTGCCTTCCATTTCATCAGTGTGCATTGCTATTGTGATTTGTTTCCCATCCAAGTCATCTCCACTTTGCCATGCTTCTCCTCCTGCATACTTTGTCCTACAGCTGCCATTCTAATTTATATCTGTAAAGCTCCCGTGCCAAATGATGGCTATGCCTTTTGGTGCCTGTAAAACTTATGGTTTTTAAATATTAATGTTTAAAGTCATACAATGCCAGTCAATGGAGCCTTGTATTGGTCCAATACTGCCCCTTGCTGTATATACTCAGTACTGAACCATAGTCTAATAATATTTAAACTCAGTAGTTCAGTGATTACAATACTAATATGATTGTATTTTGATGTTTTACTAAAATCTTGTACTAATATTACTCTATTGTAATATTATGCAGTTCTGTGTCAACAACTGCATTGGCAATGTGGCCTCTTTCTACACACATACAAACCAACCCTTGGTAGTACCATCTGCCACAGCTCCACTGGTCTCCTGGTTAACTCTATGGGCTTTCATGTGGGAGATCTGGGTTCAGAACCCAGCTACAGCAACTTTAACAAAAATCACTACAAACTTCATATTGTTACACAATTACCTTAATTACAAACACCTGCTGACTTGACAGTTACAAACTGGTTTAGAAAACACATTTGAACTTGGTCAAAGTTCATTCTGCAAGTCCACTGCTGCAGGCAAAGCCATGCTGTAATGACATGCTACATGGCAATGCACACTTGTTTTTACATCGTAAAAACCCATGTCTAGTTGTATTTGAATTTTCTTTTCTTTTTATTGTACATAGAATTTTGTTTTTAAGAAATGAATAAAGTTTGAAAATAAATTACCTCTCCATCCTGATACCTGCAGCCTTACAGCTTTCATAACACAAGATACTTTTTCAGTTCCTTTTGGACAATCTGCTTTCCAAAAGATGGCCCACAGTTCTGACAGATTGGGTTTATAGCAGAATGCAGGAGCACATTCGAATTTTAGCTCAAAAAAGAGAAAAAATATGAAATCCTAAGAAAAACACTGTCCTGTTAGTACTTTGTTTCTTCACCTTTGTCTTTTTTAGCAGCTTGAATTTCATAAGGCCTAATAAATATATTTTTATTCAAATTGAAACACTTAAATAATAATAAAAAAGCATAATCCAAGATAAGTGATTTCATCAGTTCTGTCAGAAGTGCTTCAATACAACTACCACAGTAGGACTCCCTTACATCATTTTCAAAACATGAAAAATTAACTCATAACTATTAAGTTTAACAATCCTCTTTGTTTTTATTTTTTTAAACTAAAGGAAAGTTTGAATTGTGTCATCATCAGTCTTCTACTTTTAAAATAATGTTTGTTGTTTAGCCTTTCAAATCCTGTGGTGGAGTGTTCATACAGTACGTTATCATTACATCAAAACCAGCTTACCTTTTCACATGTTGACTGTTACAGCTCTGTTTCTACCTCGCTTTCTGGCTCCAAAGTGCCACTGCATTGGGTTGGCTTCAAGCCCCCTTCACACCTCAGTTCAGTTGGAAATCCCTCACAGGCCAGAACACATCCAACTGACATGGGGGCCCCACAAAATTGGTTCAACCAACATTTTAGGTCCTTCTTCTATTTTTTCTTGGAAGAAAAAGTAAAAATCTGGCATCAAACTCATGTTGGCTGAAAAAAGTGCTGCTTTTTATTTTACCCAATGAACTTTAAACAGAATGGCAGTCAAGTTTCAGCACCAGTTTACATTAAAACTCTTTGGAAAATCTTTGAAGTCAATAAAAATGATGTGAGTCATTCTGACAACATTAAATCTCTGCACATCTTTTACATGTAATTCTGTGTAATGAGATATAAACTGGAGAGGTTTGTATTTTTGCACAACACCCTGCAGAGAATGACTTTCGTTTTGAATTTGTATCATATAAATTATCTGAACTGACTTCCCTACCAAGATTTTGCTGCTAAAACATGTAGCTATTTAGATATGAAAACTTGAACACAGTCATATTTTCTCAGTACAGTAGATATTTCTGAAAGATGTACAACTGTCCACAACAGTATAAACTATGAAGGTACTTTAAGCAAAGTACTCCTGCTGGTATAATTCTATCAAAGAGCAGAAACTAAGGCTGAATATATAAATCCCAGTTACACACTTTTTACATATAATCTTTTCCTTCTCTCTGTCTGTCAGATCCACAGGTTGAACATGGAGGACAAATGCAGTGGGGACCATTCTCAGTCAGGTAACTAACCTTTTTTCTCTCATCAGTTGTTTTAAAAGCTGTTTTATGTCGCCTTCCCAAACTATGAAATCTGGACTGAAATCCATTTAGGCAACCTAAGGGCAAAAGTGTTGTATAACCATAAAATGAAAGTATTTTTGTTTAAAAAATGAATTGTGGAATTTTGTAAAAGTTTTGACTCCAAGAGGTGGAAAACTAAAAAAGTATGGAAAAACATTAAAATTTATGTATTATTTTTCTTTTACTTCGTAACTTTGCTTTACTGTGTGAAGATCTGTCACATAAAATGGCAGAACACATGGTACATTTATATACAACATTTGTGCCTGTAATGAGACATAACAGGTACAAGTTTTAATTTAAGAACAAAAAAAGCCAAATCTATTGGAGTCCTGTACAAAGTAAGAGAAATGTTCAATGATAAATCACTGTTTATGTTGTATAACACTATAATTGTTCCACATTTCATTTACTGTAAAAATTATCACTAAAAAAATTACAGCCATCCAGCTAATATATTGTTTCATAAATTGAAATTATTAAAATTATATGATTTGATCAATTATAATATTTTGCTGTTAATGTACAGAGCTCATAAAGGTGTGTTACCTTCAAACATTCAGGTAAATTTTGTTAAAAGACAGAGCTGTTATTATCTTAATGGAATCAAAATGTTTTTCCATTTCATTTTATTCATTTATTTATTTATTAGGACAGTGCACATTAATCAACATTACCACAAAACATGGCAGTGTAAATATACGAGAGTTAGCAGAGTAGATAAATTTCATCCCTTGTCCTACAAGTAAGCACAAAACAGAACAATGTATACTGTACAATTCATATAACAAAACACAGTTTAAAGAAAATAACTAACAGGCGATCCACTTTAATCCAGGGAATAAGATTATGGAACGGTCTGGAAGATGAGGTTAAAATGCCAGGTCCTTGTATTTATTAAAGAGAATGATAAAATCTAGTATTCTGAAGAAATATGGAGAAACATAAGTGAATTAATGCTAATTGTTGTTTTGAGTTGTTGTTTTAAATTTAGCTTTGTTTTTAGTTTTTTGTGTGTTTTTAGTTGTTTAGATTTTCGTTGTAATTTACTTTTATTTTGAACATATTTTGGGTATAAAAAAAGGGGCAGATATAATAAGATTTATTCTTCTTCTGCTGCCTTTAATTTTATTTTGATTTTATTTTGATTGCATGATTTTTTTGTTTTGTTTTTTGTTGGGTGAATTTTTACAAATAAAAAAATGAATTAAAAAAAGTTTTGCATTACTGTATTCAAAGATCTCTGAAGTCTCAGAGATCTTACTATGATACCTCCAGATTTACATTTGGCTAAAATAAATAACTTGTGGAACTTTAAAACTGAAAAACTTAGTAAAATGTTTAAACAAACCCACACATTTGCTGTTTGCAGTTCATATTAACTACTGAAATGTTAAGTATTGTTAGAGTAAAAGAAATGATCCTATGTTGAAGTTCATGTTTTTATATTTAGCATCAGTTATTAGTTAAAAAACACATTCATGTATTTATTTACAAAGGCATTATGTAGTTTTGACTTACATTAACTGTTAAACACTTCCTTGAATGAAACAGTAGAAATTTCATTTTCTGCTAAAACACTGTGTGAATGTTGAGCACCAAATAACTTTGCTACAGATTTAATAAAAAAGGTAAAACTGATACGTTAAATCTAAAAGGATAAACAGAATACAAAGTAAAAGCTGCAAAACTCTACCTAAATCTAATAACACACTAGATAAATGATAAAAATAGCAAAACACAAGCTCAATGCTAAATGTAGTCAAAGTCTAGCTAAAAGGTAAATGTAGCAAAATACTAACCAAATACTATAAATACTAATTAAAAGGGGTGAGCTAAAAGTAGCCAAACATGCTCAAATAGCAGAATAGTAGCTAAAATTTTCACATTGATAGTTTAAAGTTAATAATAACATTAAAAAGTAGTAAAAGTATGCTGAAACAAGGAATTGAAGAAATCTGAACAGATTTTTTTATGGTGTAACTATTTGTAAATAAAGTTAAGTTTACTAGTAAAGTAGTATAAAAGTATAAAATAGTAGTGTAAAAGTTACAAAATCAAAAGTCATAGCACCCATCTCCTGAAACACTGAAATGTGTTGATTTATAAAAGGCAAAAATAGTACAATGTATGTAATAGTACAAGAAGGAAAATTGCAAACATTTGAAAAAAAAAAACAATATTGTGAATACTGAATACTAACAGTTGAATCAAAGTCCTTCAAACCCAGTGTTTAAAATCATTTCTACAATTTATTAAACAAAGCAACAACTCAGCTGTGCATTCCTGCACAGTCTCCTTTAGTCAGTGGAGATAATGTGATTTAAATATCTTTAATTTCCCGTACAGAACACCTTTCATTACACCTCAGAGACAGGAGGAAAGGTTCAGCAGACAGGTCACAGGCCTCATGGTGGTGATGGGGAGGCTTTATTTGAACATGTCTGAATGAAAAGAGCTTGGGTCTGTGCCACTGTGAGGGAAACAGCAGCAGAAATAATGAGAAGACTTACTGTAAGACAAATACATGAAATAAAGAGAGAAGCTGAGAGGAGCTGAGGACGTCAGGCTGAGACGTTGTGGCCTGAAGCTGTTTTCAGCTGACTCAGCTCAGCTTCTCTGATGTTTTTAATTCTTTATTTTTTCAAACCATTTTTCTTTATTATTCTTACAGCTACACAGAACTCAGTGGGTCTCATGCAAGAACCATTCGTACGCACAGATTTGTTCTTCAGTTGTGCGTACGAGTGATTTAGCAGAATTTGTGACATTCACCAATGTTTTCATATTCTAAGATTTTTTTCAGATACGAACAAAATTCAGGAGTGGTCCAGACCTGTCGTATATTTTACCAGCAGTCAGTCTGCTGTTATCCAGACGGGTTTTCTTCACTAATAACTTTATATNAAAAAAAAAAAAAAAAAAAACACGATCAATCAATCGTTCGATATTTATTTTCTGTTTCTGTTATTTCAATGGAGTTTATTTGCATTAAGAAAACACATGACAAATAAGAAAGCTGCCCCCTTTAGCGCTACACATTTTAGCTTGGTCCAGTCGTCACTAAAACTGGAGCACAGCGTCGCCTCAGGGTTCATTTTTAGAGATCTGTAACTCCAAGTTATTTTTCTGTACTCACCTGTGTTTTTTTTATTGCAGTTAATTTTATGATGACTCAAAAGAGGGTCTACTTTTTCTACTTTACAAACTGCTTTTTTAAAAAGTCTCCTATAAAAAATATCCTTCTAAGCATAAAGTGACATCAGGTTCATGCAGTTCAGGGTAATTACTCTTTTCAAGCCAATAAGTCATTTCCCCCTATCTTCAGTCCAGGAAGTTCTGCCTGATGCTGAAGTTAAAAACAAGCCCATATTTGGTCCTGACAAACTAGATGAAGTGCTGACCATTCACAAAATTAGCTTTTTATGTTGCATAATACAAAAAGTTGGCTGCAAACTGTGTGTGTGGAGTATAAGGTGAGATCTGCAGACAAATGGCTGGGAAAGGTGGTTTTATGGGATTGACAGAAAAACAAAATTGGGTTGCCAAAAGATTTGAGTGGCCTAGCAGAAATTTGCACAAACTCTGGTAGAACTCTGGCCTATCAATGGTATGAAGGCTGTTGAGCCCTGAGAGAGGGAAATTCATTATTCTGACTGTCTGAGACCTGTCTAATACTTTAATGAATGCATTAAACTGGCTGTCAACTCATTGGACCTCATGCAAGAACCGTTCGTACGCACAGATTTGTTCTTAAGTTGTGCGTACAAGTGATTTAGGAGAATTTGTGACATTCACCAATGTTTTCGTATTCTAAGATTTTTTTCAGATACGAACAAAATTTACGAGTGGTCCAGACCTGTCGTATATTTTACCAGCAGTCAGTCTGCTGTTATCCAGACAGGTTTTCTTCACTAATAACTTTATATTTCATTAGTTTGAAGATATTTTGAGTTGAAAATAAATCACACTCCATAATTATGTTGACAATAGGCTATTCTGCTTGAACTGGAATTGGATTTTAAATGTAACTAACAGCATAAATTGGTTAGATTAAATTAAATTTTCTTTTAATGTTGTTGTGTAACACTGAAATATTAATATGAAGATCACAAACTAAAAAACAACTTCAATTAAGCATTAAATGAAGTTTGCAGACATTTTAAAATGCTTGTTTTCAGAAACACATCTGACACATGTGACGGTCGGGAGGGGGGAGACAGTCAGGGGTGGGGGGGGGGTGTAGCAGTGTGTGGCTGCCCCTCTGAATAAATGAAACCTACACTCTAAAAATGAAATGTTGTATTTACTTAACCGTGTTATGTGACCTGGTTCCACTTAAATGAGTTGAGTAAATTCAAAGCAACATACTCATGATCTTTGGCTAAAAAACTGGTATATTGCTTTGAATTTACTCAACTCAGTTAAGTGGAACCAGGTCACATAACATGGTTAAGTAAATACAACATTTCATTTATTACAGTGTATAATACAGTTGTTTACACTTAAATTTAAAAAAATGATCAAAGAAAAACCAGAGCAGAACTACAGAGAGATAAATATGATTTAGATTTTTATTTCTGTGACCCACAGGAGACACGACATTAACACCAGTCATCATTTCATTCCTCGGCTAAAAATTACTTTTTTTCTCGATCTCAGAGAGCAGGACTTCAACCTCCAAACTCGTAAAGTTTTATTTTTTTACTTTGGATGTCATTCATGAATGGACACTTCCTGATATCTGAGGCAGGAAACACAGCCTTATATGGTGTTTTTGGGGTGGTAATTATGCTAATCTCCTCTCGTGTGCACGAGCAGCTGGATACGAACAGGTGGAATTTACGCAGCTCATTTACACACTTTTCCTGAAGATAGAAGAGTTTGTTGAATCTGACGTGACATGTTCGTACGAACCCTTTGTACGAACAAAAGTAAGAGAAATTTAGGAGAAGAATACGAACATGTTCTTGCATGAGGCCCAATGTTCTTTCAAACGTTTGGAAGATTTTCCACATTTCTTTTATTTCCTTCAGATCACATGCTGTTAATGTTTTTGTTCCAGTGTGTACATGTATGTGTGTACATGTGTTTGTTTATCTGTTGTTTATCAGGATTCAGAATGTAGTTGTTGCATGATTCATTTTTGGAGTCAACATGCTTCAACATGGCCGCCACAGCAAACTCACTTTAACAGAAAGATTGACATGAAATTCTACAGATATGAACGTTTGGTGTGCTTCTAGCTCAGATTGATCTGCAAAACATTCTGAGTTAACAGATTGTACAAGATCTTTTGTTTAAAATATTGCCTTTCAGTATTTACAGTCGACTCTGTCTATTAGCAAAATATCTTGTGTAACACTGGACAAATGTTCATGAGGCATTCAGGCAAAAACCACTGGATGTTCATTTATAACAGGTTAACATCTGGAGCCAACATAATGCACCACAGAAAACACACAACCCTGCCACACACCTTACCCTGACTCAGTTTTATGGAGAATGAGCTAAAGTTTGTTTATGTTATAGACGAGAATGATTTACCTACTCTGTGTTTGCATGAGATTATACCACATTCATTCAAAACTATTTGTATAAACAAGTTGAAACCCACTACACACTGTTATCATGTTACTGTGTTACTGATAGAACACACAAAGTAAAAACCTTTAAACAGTGATCTGTTTTATAGTAATAACTGTTTTTATGTTTGTTTGTTTGTTTGTTTGTTTGTTTGTTTGTTTATTTGAATCACAGCTCCAAGTTTACAGAACAGAAGATATTCATCTGTCGCCAGGATTCATTCAATGACCATTGAGGCTCCAATCACTAAGGTATGCAATGAAGGAAATTACACCTCCTGGAGGTCAGGAAATGGGGGGCAGAGGCGACCTCAAGAGTAATTTTATGGGGGACACACAAAGTACGGTCAAATGTACTGTTGTAAAATGAAATGAAAATAACAGGTAGTCAGGTCGTCCATGTGCAGAAACTAAAACACATACGTGACAAACATATTTCTCCACCTGCCATGCACCAGTTGTTTGTCTCTTTGGCTTGGATTGATACTTTTTTATGGCGACTGAATAATTGTCACTAATCTAAAGCAGTTTTACAATAACTTAAAGCTCTAAATAAATACGTTAACAAGCAGAAGACAAATGTCCTTTAAATTACTTCACTAAATCAAAGAAAAATATTCTTCAGACAGATTGATTCATTCATGAAAAACAAGATTTATTGTTCTTTCTTATCAGAGATCCATTCAAACATTAAAAATATCACTGTTTCCATGTAAAAAGCTGTATGTTGATTTGAGTAGAATAATAACAGAGCTCCCTCCCTGGCATGAGGTATGAAGGCTCCCCACTAAAGAAGACACTGTATGATATACACTGACTCCTGTTAGGTTGCCCTCAGGTCCAGACCTTTTCAAAAAACATCTGTGATCTGAACAGGATTTGCCTGGTTAAATGAAAGTTAATAATATTTAGACATAAAGCCAAATAGTCATGTTAGTTCCAGCCTTCAGGCACATGTCAGAGGTGCAATGGACCAGACCACCGTCAGGATAAAAGTAGGGGAACATACTGTAGTTTTTGAAAATCATAAATAAATAGTTTTGCTAATGTAAATAGTAAATATGCCTTATTTTCTTTATGTTGTTTAAAAGTATAGTTTTCTAAAATTACTTTCTGGAAGAAACAAGCTTCTGTGTTTTTTTTTAAAAGTGAGTGGTCTGGAACCACTCGACCCCTCCGTAATTTCCACCCGCTTCGGATGTTATCATCCATGAAATGGACGTTATTAGGCGTTATCAGTCCCATACAATGGCTTCAGAAGGTCCCACCTGTGCCGGTTAGCAGGTTCCCCGTCCCATAGAATGGTTTCTGATTGTCAGCTGGTTGATATGAGGTATAAAACCACTATCTGGTTAATATGAGACATAAAACTACTATCTGGTTAA
>NW_013953192.1:108525-110058 GCF_001266775.1 Austrofundulus limnaeus
ATCTGGTTAATATGAGACATAAAAAAACTGGTTAATATGAGGCATAAAACCACTATCTGGTTAATATGAGACATAAAAAAACTGGTTAATATGAGGCATAAAACCACTATCTGGTTAATATGAGACATAAAAAAACTGGTTAATATGAGGCTTAAACCCATTAAGTTTAACTTTAGAGCAAATGACATGGTTAGTGCTAAAGACACTACCCTCCAACGATTGTATATTGTGGCCTTCCAATAGGGCAATGGGTAGTGTTGGACCAGGGAGTGGGAGACCAGGGCTCCAGACCGACACAGACATAAAAAATTTATTACAATATCTTTTGGTTATTTACACATTCATTGTCACTGATATATTAAACCACTAGGGGGCACTGTCGGGACAGTCTGAAGTCTAGAAGTCCCTTCAGAGTAGGGACCCTCTGAAGCCATTGTATGGGACTGATAACGCTTAATAACATCCATTTCATGGACTGATAACAGAATCCCCTGTAATTTCCACCCACCATGATATGCATCTTTATATTTTATGTAAACGTCTGGTTTCAAATGTATTTTAAGACCATCTGAGACATGGTATGATGTAAAAAATGTGACTTCAACCAGTGATTTAAATGTGCTTTATACAAGTAGTTGTCAGGAAAACAAGTATTAAGGCATTTTTCCTGCATGTTCCAACTTTCAAAAATATTGTGTGCTGTGTCAATAAGGGCATTTCATTAGAAGATGGCTACATATCTGTTCTCAACACAACAATGGTGCCTGAAAGCTCCTAATGTCAGCTTGAAAATAACAGCACAGATCTGCTATTTTTCACGCCAAGATTTTTGAGTAAGTTGAGTAAGTTTGAAACCAAGGTTATACAAAATCTGTGACTGATATTTTATGAACAAATAGCCTACTTTGACATTTGTACAGAGAATAAGGATTGCTCTGTCTACTCAACCTTGAAATAAAAAACAAAACATGCATTTGGACACAAATAAGTCAGAAGTGGTGCCAAATGGTAAAACTTTGCCTTTTCACCAACTCTAAATTGATGGATGTATTTTTCCTATAACATGGAGTTTTTTTATAAAGATCACATTCAGACTAAAGAAAGTCTTTGAATCAAGTCTTATTTGTGGTCTCATGACTTGTAGCGAATTACTCCATGAAATTTAGGACCAGCCTAATCTTCATAAAGATAATCCAGCAAGATCTTGCAAAAATGAAATCAGGAAATAATGAAATATCCCTCTGATCAGGAAGTGAAAGATGAACTTGTGACCTGGTCAAATTTCTCAAAATAAAGTAATTTATTTTAGATATATGAACAGAATAAACATACAAACATTCCTTAAAAATATTATATGAATAAAAACACAAGTTATAATTTTCATAAAAAATTCCACTCAGAGTTGACAAAAACAGTAAATTTCAGGTGTAATAATTCACTGGCACACTGCTTACTAAGTTTTTAAGTAAATAAGAGAGAAAAAGGTAAAGATTTTAGCTTTAAGAATAGGAGGAAGGAAAGAAATTAGTAATT
>NW_013953192.1:112006-112613 GCF_001266775.1 Austrofundulus limnaeus
GTTTTAGTCAGTTTTAATCATTTCTATATTTAATGGTTTTAGTCAGTTTTAGTCATTTCTATATTTAATGGTTTTAGTCATTTCTATATTTAATGGTTTTAGTCAGTTTTAGTCATTTCTATATTTAATGGTTTTAGTCAGTTTTAGTCAGTTTTAGTCGACGAAAGCTTTAAAAAATTGTTTAGTTTTAGTCTTGAAAAAAAGACAATATATTAGTCTTTACAAATTAATTTGAGTAATTTGTGTTAACATTTGTGAATTTGTGTTACTCTAAAAATTCCCAAAACAAAAACATTTTCACTTTGTGGCTTTATTTCTCATAATTTGCTAAAGTGAAATGAACATACAAAACACACATGCCCAATATTATAAGCAATAAAGAGGAACACACATGTTCAACTGAAGCTTGTCAACCAGGACCATGAAGATGCTTCTTATTTAAATGTATAAAATTTGTATTGTCTTCCTTCTTTACTGACTGAGAGGAGGAAATGTTCTGTGCTGCTGCTGTGTGTGTGTGTGTGTGTGTGTGTGTGTGTGTGTGTGTGTGTGTGTGTGTGTGTGTTCTAAATGATTGACCGACTAACATTTTCGCCCAGTCTCGTCT
>NW_013953192.1:113926-115385 GCF_001266775.1 Austrofundulus limnaeus
TGTGTGTGTGTGTGTGTGTGTGTGTGTGTGTGTGTGTGTGTGTGTGTGTGTGTGTGTGTAACATCGCTGCTGTCCCTCCCTCCACTCTGCATTCTGAATGATTGACAGACCACCGACTAACATTTTCGTTAGTCTCTCCTCGTCAATGAAAACTCACACATGTTTCGTCACAACTTAGTCATCAAAGAGCTGTGTTTATTTCTTTACCGTCTCATTATCGTCATGACAAAAGGGGGCGTCAACAAAAATATTTTGTCATCGTCATTGTTAACGAAAACAACACTGTTTCACACAGTCATAAAGGTGAATGTTTTAGATGGTGGTGAAAACTTCACAAAGTTTATTCTTACAGCTCAACTCATTCTGCAGACACATTTAGTCACAAGAGTGCTCAACACAAAGACCGAGTCTTTTTTCTAAGAGTTTTCCATGTTTTGTTTTCCTGAGCTGCAGCTCCATTAGTGCTCACATAGTTCTTTAAATAGTCCCGACTGCATCTTTCAGCACTGTCTCATGTAACTGTGTCTTTTTGTATATTTGTGTGTTTTCTTGACATTCTGTCTGTTAATATATCTTGTAAAGCACTAGGTACATTTTAATTAAACTTGCATTTTGGGGCGGCAGTGGCAGAGTGGTTGGTTGCCAGTTCGATCCCCCGTTTCAGCTGTCTCAGTTGTGTCCTTCACCCACAATGCCTCTGATGTGTGTCCATCAGTGTCTCCATAGATGATTGTACATGTTATCTCTGTAGAGACCTAACAGAGTGCTGTGTGAATGGGTAAATGAGGACACAGATTGTAGTGTGAAGAGCTTTGAGTGTCCTGGTTGGATAGAAAGGCTCTATACAAGTACAGTCCATCACATTTAATAAAATACTTGAATGATCATCTACAACTGATTCACTGTAGTCAATCTGATACAACACTGCTGCTACAGATAAATGGACTGTAAATATACAGCACCTTTCTATCCAACAAGGATACTCAAAGTGCTTCACACTACAATCTGTGTCCTCATTTATCCAGCCACATACATTCATTACTCTACTTTATCTTTACAAAGCATCTCTGAATAAATCCTTCTATAGAGACTAATCGGTGCTTTAGATCACATTCATGTAGATTAGATGCAATGAATGTCCTGATGCATCTCAGTAATCCAGGTAAAAAATCAAAGGAAAAAAATTGTATAGGTCCTCTGGACGGGTTCTTCTTTAATGAAACGTTTCGTCTCTCCTCCAAGAGACTTCTTCAGTCTGAGAGTTTCAGGCTGAAGAAGTCTCTTGGAAGAGAGACGAAACGTTTCATTAAAGAAGAACCCGTCCAGAGGACCTATACAATTTTTTTCATTTGATTTTTTACCTGGATTACTGAGATGCATCAGGACATTCATTGCATCTAATCTACATGAATGTGATCTAAAGCACCGATTAGTCTCTATAGAAGGATTTATTCAGAGA
>NW_013953192.1:116223-117818 GCF_001266775.1 Austrofundulus limnaeus
TTCCATGCCTTTTTTACAATACTTTCTTCCTGTACCATTCCACGTTATTAAAAATAACTTCATTTCTGGACATTTATGGTTTGATTTCTTTGTATGTATGGATCACTTGGGTTGTTACCAACATCTGGTGAACATTTCATGCCATTAGCACCTCTAGTAATATATTTACTGAGAAACATGGTGACGTGTTCAATACTTATTTTACCCGCTGTATATACAAATAAATAATGTGAGCATAAAATAGGATAACTAACCTTGTCCTTTCCAGCAGCAGTCTAAAAAACGTAGTGTACCTATAGGGGAAAAATCACTAGTTTAAATGATATTTTAACAATAATCACTCCTAGCCCAGCTAAGTCAACATGATCATCTGCCAGAAAGACATATCCTGATCAAAAATAACGCTAAGGTTCTTTACATTAGAACTGGAGGTCAGATTAATGCCATCCAGAGGAGGTGAAAGGCTACAAAGTTTATTCCCAAGATCCTCTGGGCCTACAACCACAACCTCTGGCTTTAGAGTCTGAATTTAATATCAGAAAACTAAGTCATCCAAACTCTTGAGGATATGCTTGTAGTCTAAGTAACCGATTAGATTATTATGATTTCATAGATAAATATAACTGAATATCACAAGAATAACAATGAAAATTCATCTCATGCTGTTTAGTAATTTTAACCAATGGGAGTATATATAAAGTAAATGGTAAAAAATGGAAAATTATCTGAACATATATAGCACTTTATAAAGCCCAGCTGGACCCCAAAGCGCTTTATACTACAGTCATTCACACACTGATGATGTAGTCACAGCTGCCCTGGGGCTCACTGACAGAGGTGTAAAGTAAAGGGATTCTGATGTTATCAGTCCATGAAATTGGCATTATTAGGTGTTATCAGTCCCATACAATGGCTTCAGAGGGTCCCTACTGTGCCTTCTAGGCTTCAGACTGTCCCGACAGTGCCCCCTAGTGGGTTAATATATCAATGACAATGAATGTGTAATTAACCAAAAGATATTGTAATAATTTTATTTTGTCCAAGTCAGTCTTGAGCCCTGGTTTCCCGCTCTCGAGTCCGACTCTCTACCCATTGCCCTATTGGAAGGCCACAACGTACAATCGTTAGAGGGCGGTGTCTTTAGCGCTAACCATGTCATTTGTTCTAACGTTAACCTTAGTGGGTATAAGCCTCATATTAACCAGTTTTTTATGCCTCATATTAACCAGATAATAGTTTTATACCTCATATTAACCAGATAGTGGTTTTATACCTCATATTAACCAGATAGTGGTTTTATGTCTCATATTAACCAGTTTTTTATGCCTCATATTAACCAGATAATAGTTTTATACCTCATATTAACCAGATAGTGGTTTTATACCTCATACTAACCAGATAGTGGTTTTATGCCTCATATTAACCAGTTTTTTATGTCTCATATTAACCAGATAGTGGTTTTATGTCTCATATTAACCAGTTTTTTATGTATCATATTAACCAGATAGTGGTTTTATACCTCATATTAACCAGATAGTGGTTTTATGTCTCATATTAACCAGTTTTTTATGTCTCATATTAACCAGATAGTGGTT
>NW_013953192.1:119577-124406 GCF_001266775.1 Austrofundulus limnaeus
AAGATTAACCTTCAGGGTGGATATAGCTCGCTAGCAGCCTCGCACCGAGGACCTATCCACGTCATCATTTACCCAGAATGCTTTGTGTGCAAATACAATGGCTCCATCACATCAAAACGATGATTAAGTCCAAAAGTGGTATATGGAGAAACAGGCAAATATAATGTTTTGATTAAAACATTTGCAAAAATTGCATTTTCTCAAAACATAATGAATAAAAGCCTTATCAATGTATCATTTGAATGAACTGCCTGAAATGTAATCATAAAACTAAATTTTGCAGCACTTTTTTGAGCAGTAGCAACAAAGAAACTGATTTTGAGGAAAAATACCTTAAAATTTTTTAGATTTTCCCTGTGAGTTTGCAAAGTTTTGTTCATTTTTTGCTGGGAAATCTCAATATTCAAATATAATTTGAGGTTTCCTCTTTATAATACATCAAAAATTCCTCATTAAACTTACCTAAAATTAGGATTCAGACCAAATATTTATGTATTATTGTAACCAGCAAGGCAAATTAAGTCATATATATGGATTTAATTATGATATCAGGATGATCCAGGTATCAAAATGTAGCTTTTAAAGCCAAGAATCTGAAAATGTAATTAGGTCATTTTGACCAAATTTAACTTAATCCTCATTTTGATATGATGGCTCACATATATTTTGAAAAATTTACAAAACTAAACAGCCTACAGTATTTTTTGAGTCTTTATTTTACAGTTAAAATATGTGTTTATCAAATAAAGTGTAATGTTACAACTAATCGTGGATCTGTTTAAGACTTGGGGTTTGGTGGAGCTGCTCAGGACAGTTGTCTCTTCATGCAGTCACCTCACAGAGGCTTCTGCTGCTTCAGTGGAAGACTTTCTGCTATTTGCATAATGGTCCCTGTGACCTGGAGCACATTGTGGACCCTCTGCAGACTCACATTCCAGCTTCAGCAGAGACTCAGTGTACTTTACCATCTTCCTCTACCCTCAGGCTTGGCTCTAATTAGCCTCCTGAATGACCCCAGAAAACAGTGAGCTCTAAGAAAAATGTTCATCTCGCAGGCTTTCGAGATCAACACAACCATGTCTGTGGGAGATGTTGTTTGTTACAGCAGTTTCTAGGAACTGTAATTGATTCTCTGGGTAAATTCTTTCAACTCCCAATCCGGTTCTGTTTCTAACTGACCTCAGGAGTCGGGTCTTGGTAGCTAAACTTAGTTCTCCAGCTATGAATAAATGTGTTGGGTTTTTATTCTTTCCATGGGCATAAATAACACAAACAGCAGTATTAGGTGAAAATGTAAGGTAATCTTAGCAACATGACACTAGTGTTGTAGTACTTAAAATTGGTCTTGGTCTTAAGACCGGTCTCAAAACCAGTTTTTGATGGTTTTGGTCTTGTCTCGGACTCGACAGCATATTTACTCGGTCTTGTCTCAATCTCGGACATTGACGACTCGGAATGTCAGAAGGGTTTTTAGGATTCAGAACAACTGAAGACAAAAACAGATTTAAAAGGTTTATTATTTCACTGTTTAGTGAGGAACCTCTGGACCCTCCGGGCGGCAAACACTGCAGAGCAGAACACTGATGAGACAGAGGATTTGCAAAAACAGGAAGTGGCTACTGACCTTCCAACTGTAGACGAACAAGCCTGGGTCAGTCCACAGATGTTGGTCCAAGAGGGTTTGGATCCAGTTGGAGGAGTGAGAGGGGTCAGGAGATCCAGAGAGCGGTCCAAGGTCAGAGCCGGGTGGTCAGAGAGCCAGTAACAGATCCAAATCACAATCCAAGYAGCAGGGTCCAGAAAACAGAAACGGTGTCGAAGGCCAGAGATCAGAGTCAACATCAGAATCAGGCAGGGAACAGGCAGGAGGCAAAGGTCGAGAGGAAGGCAGTGGGTCAAAAACGAGGGATCAGACATGGACATGGAAAAAGTGCTGGATATCTACTGGGCGAACCGTTCAATCATCTGGCAGTGAGTGACTGTGGCTGAGGAGCTTAAATACTGGTGGGAAGAGGTGAGGCGGATGAGGCTGTTTGCTGTGGCACTGAATGAGGAGGCGTGGCATGAACAGGTGAGCAGAGCATGAGTGACAGGAGAGCAGAAAACAGATGGAGCAGCCAAAACATGACACAGAATTATTTCAAGACCAGTCAAGACTGTGGAAATATCACTAAATATCCAGATTATTGTCAAATTTATTTGTTAACATTCTTGCTTTCATTGGATTTAAAATGTAGCTGCTGATTCAAATCCAAACCTGACTCATTGCTATTTATGTATTTTTGTTACCGGCTGTCACCCATCCCCACTGTCTTCAGTCGCATGCAGCACTCCCGGAAAGTGAGAAACAACCAGGAGAAAATGTACAGCAACTTGTAAATTCGGTGGTGTTTCACTTTCAGAGACGATGGGACAACATCAAACTTTTATCGTCACTAACATTAACAATCTGCTTCTGTAGAAAAATTCTTTCCTCTGCCCTCACACAACGATTTTGTCAATATTAGCTCTACATATTAAGTTAGCCAAAGTGAGTAAAAAAAGTATTTAGTCAGCACCAATTGTTCAAGTTCTCCCGCCTACAATGATGAGAGGCCTGTAATTGACATCATAGTTACACCTCAACTATGAGAGACTAAATACTCCCCCCCCCACTCTACATGTGTACAGAATACTCCATCTTTTAGGAAACATTTTTTTATCTGGTCTTGGTCTTGTCTTGATTTCACCCTCCCTTGGTCTTGGTCTCGACTCAGTCCAAACCCTAAAAGTCTTGGTCTTGGTCTCGACTCAGTCCAAACCCCAAAAGTCTTGGTCTTGATCTCGACTCGGGCCAAACCCTAAAAGTCTTGGTCTTGGTCTCGACTCGGTCCAAACCCTAAAAGTCTTGGTCTTGATCTCGACTTGGCCCAAACCCTAAAAGTCTTGGTCTTGGTCTCGACTCAGTCCAAACCCTAAAAGTCTTGGTCTTGGTCTCGACTCAGTCCAAACCCTAAAAGTCTTGGTCTTGGTCTCGACTCGGTCCAAACCCTAAAAGTCTTGGTCTTGATCTTGATTCGGTCCAAACCCTAAAAGTCTTGGTCTTGGTCTCGACTCAGTCCAAACCCTAAAAGTCTTGGTCTTGGTCTTGACTCAGTCCAAACCCTAAAAGTCTTGGTCTTCTCTTGGTCTCGAGACACTGTGGTCTTGGTCTTGACTACAACACTACATGACACAGTGTTAATGTTAATAGGCAAAAATAGGTGTTGAGGTATTTTTTTGTGTTTATATCTGAATTCTTTCCCACAGAGGATAGTCTTTATGTACATACCTTTAACAACTGTAAGTTTATTTATTTAAATTTTAAAAGAGGAGCAATGCATATTAATCAAACATGAGTACAGTAGATTGTGTAAATAAAGGCCTAGTATTGAAGGAATGCATATCACCCGCTGCTGATAATGTCAGAGTTTTAAATAAATATATTTTATGATGCGAAAAAAGATAAATATTGTCAGTTTGGTCAAACCATACCAAATAAAATTTGATGAGGTGTGTTAGTGCTTGAAGAATGTGTTGTTAATTACTAACTATTACCACATTAAATTTTAGCTCAGGATCTGCAGATTTGATAAAGTTGTAGACATTTTTGTGTTTGCTATGGTTGATGAACTGTGGTGGCCATCTTGAAATGGGTTGACTGTAAATGTGAATGTACTGTAGATGTACATTCAGTTATTACTCTCTGGGAGTTTGTGAGATATTTTACTAACAGACAGACACAACGTTTACAGTCTCTGGAAAATGGTCAAAAGAGCAAGATCATACTGATGAGCTGAGTTCTCTCTGCAGGGTATCTGGACTCTCCCTTGGAGATAGATTGATAAGTTCAGTTATCCAGGAGAGCCTCAGAGTAGAGCTGTTGATCCTCCAGAGGACTTATTTCAGGTGGTTTAAGGATGAGGTATCCATGCTCCATGGACACCCCTGTTGGGGGGAGACCCTGTGAAAACCTAGGCTGGCTGGCTGGCTGGATGGATGGATGGATGGATGGATGGATGGATGGATGGATGGATGGATGGATGGATGGATGGATGGATGGATGGATGGATGGATGGATGGAGATAAATTGAACAGGAAACAGTGTTTAATTTATGACTCATTTATCATGTGAATGATTTTACGGTTATTGAAACCAGGTCTTGTATTTGTGGCTCTGTCCAGTAACTTCTTTATTTTGTCTTTGCTGCTTTTTTTCAGAGCTGTCTGGACCAGCTGGATGAGATGGCAGCGTTGATAGCTGCCACAGTCCATGATGTGGACCACCCAGGCAGGACAAACTCCTTCCTGTGTAATGCAGGAAGTGAACTGGCCATCCTTTACAACGACACAGCCGTGCTGGAAAGCCACCACGCTGCCCTCGCCTTCCAGCTCACCGTTCGAGACAGCAAGAGCAACATCTTTAAGAACATTGACAGGTTGGGATAGAAACTGAACTTTCATCTGCTGTCGTCACAGTTGTAAAGTAACTAAGTACAAATACTTCTTTACATTACTTAAGTAGAATTTTTGGGTATCTGTACTTTACTCGAGTAATTATTTTACAGCCTACTTTTTACTTCTACTTTTTACATTTTCACACAATTATCTGTACTTTCTACTCCTTACATTTTTAAAAAAGACAAGAAGTATAAAGTTGTTCCTTTTATTTCATTTCTGCTTGTTTTCATTGCAGCTTGTTGTTGTAAAAATAAAAACTATCCATATAAACTGAGCCTCCTAGATAGAGTGAATTTAACTGTGGTTGAATGAGAAGTATAAATATATAAAACTCTGATAGTGTATTAGTT
>NW_013953192.1:125930-128993 GCF_001266775.1 Austrofundulus limnaeus
ATATATATACGTATATCAGTTGACTGACCGTTTGCTCTAATAATTGTTATGGGCAGGTTACAATATAAAAATGTTTGTTATAATCATGTCTTGTGATTATTTGACAGGAGTTTTACTTTTAAACTGTAAGTGTATTTAATTTAGCTATGTTAGTTATGATAGTTTAGTTATGATGTAAATACAATAAAAATTAAACCAAGATTGATAATAATTATAATTTGATCCACACATTGGTAATGTCTGACTGGGCCTCCTGTCACTTTATGTTCAATAAATTGGGCCCTGAGGTCAAAAAGGTTAAGAAGTCCTGGACTAGAGGACTGTAAAAGCTCAATTCCATTAGATTAGCAATGAAAAATAAAACCACCTGCTAAAGCCACATGTAGTTTCTGTGATACTGCATCACAACAGCTCTTGGTATGTTGGTCTGTTCATGTGTGTGTTTGTGTCACCAGATATTAGAGGAGATGATCAGACCTCACACACTGATTCAGCTCTGTCCTCTTCATTTCAGCAGGTGGAACTTTTTATCGTACAAGACTTTACTCACTTTGTGAACTGGTACCTTTATAAAAAATGAAATAAATTCTGTATTGTTCTATCTAATCCATTCAGTTAAAATGTTCCACTACTCCTTTTCTGTCATGGCAATTTGGAAAAAACTATTAAAATAAAAAAGTAGCATTCCTTCTAAGGTGTGCATGTTGTCCTCATGTGCCTAAGTTTTAACTAAAAGGTGCAATCTGTGCTCAGAGTATGTGTTGGGAATGACTCTCAGCTACAACAACTCCATATTTTTTTTTATTTCAGTTTGTTTATTCATTTCATTTCTTATAAAAACAACAAAATTTATGTACAGTAAAAACACAAATCACAAAAATAAAATGAAAGGTGACAGAAAGAAGAAAAAATCATTTAATATCTGCGCCTTTTTTCTCCAAAATACATTTAAACAATAATGATCTTCAAACAAAAACTAACAAACATAAAACATAAAACAACCTCAAATCCTTATTTGGTATTATTTCGTATGAACACACATTATTAGATTTTTATTTCTTTAACAAAATGACCATCATTTTCTGAAACATCAACATTGTTCTGGCATTTTTGACCTCACTCTCCAGATTATCCATAGTCTTTGTACCGAAGTACAAGTACATCGTAGTACATCGTAGTACATCGTAGTACATCGTTCCCTTAAACAAGTTCTAACTCCAGATTTCACAAACATCTCCACCACTTTCAGATTATAACAACTTTCTCACTTAACAGAATTCAATTGGATGTTTAAAGGCAATATACCTTTATGAGCCTTATACATAAGCTGTAAAATATTATAAATCAAACCAACTCATGTAACCAATAATTTCAGCTGATGAAATAATACATTTGAAGGGTGACTGTAATGTTTACCAGCAATAATTCTTACAGCTGTTTTCTGTAAAACAAAAATAGGGTTTACAATTGTTTTGCAAGCTTTCCCCAGCCTTCAGCTCCATATTCTGTCCATATGTTGACAGGAATCAGTTCAGGACACTTCGCCAGGCCGTCATCGACATGGTGTTGGCCACAGAGATGACCAGGCACTTTGAGCACGTCAGCAAGTTTGTCAACAGCATCAACAAGCCTCCAGCTGCCATCGAAGAGACCAGCACAAGTGTGAGTGGCAGTGTGCATGAATCACTCTCAGTTTGGTCTTTATAAGACAAAACAAACTGCTTTTATTTTACACTTGGTTGTTTGGATTGCTTGTTTTCAAGAGGAGTAGTTTGAGGAGAGTTAACCGGGTTTGGTTAAATGTTTAACACATTTTTCAATCATGTGAAAATGTTAGAGTGTTCTCACATCTTTTACATGTTAACTTGAACCTTCTGGTCCAGGACTGTAGGCCTTTTCAGACCTGGTGCTAATTTACGTTCATACCATCAATTAAAAGCCCCTCCTAAACATCCTCCCACCAGGCTGTGTTAGTCACTTAAATGTGACACTTTCCTTAAAGCCACACTTAAGATGTTTTACAACAGATTTAAAAATGTGTTTAATCCAGTGGATGAACAACGCTCCAAAACCAAATCTATGTAAAACAGCACATAAGAAGGACCAATTAACTTTATCAAAGGCTTTTTCTGCATCCAGGGTTAGAGTTACACTTTTATTTAGATTTTCTGGTGAAATGTGAATTAAGTTTAAAATTCTACGCATATTATCTGAGGCGTACCTATTTTTAATAAATCCTGTTTGGTCTGGATGAATTATAGTTGGAATTATAGTTTCTAATGTAGTTGCATGTGCTTTAGTAATAATTTTGAAACAGTATTTATAATTGATAATGGTCTGTAGCTGGAGGGCTGAACTGGATCTTTATTGGGTTTGAGTAGAAGTGTCATAGCTGCTGTATTCATGTGAGTGGGTATGGTAGAAAGTGATTTAATTTCTATTGTTACTTTATAGAATAGTGGTGACAGAATATCCCAGAAGTGTTTATAAGATTCAGCTGGAAATCCATCAGGTCCTGGTGATTTGTTGTTTTGTAAGTTACTGAGGGTTTTATTGAGTTCTTGGATGGAAATGGGCGAGTCTAAAAATTTGACTTGTTCTTCTGTTAATGATGGTAGTTCCTGGGTGTTCAAAAAGTTCTCTAGTTCTGATTGGCTGAAGTTATGGTTAGAAGAATATAAATTGCTATAAAATTGAAGAAAAATATTATTTATTTCTTGTAGACTTTGGGTAGTGTTTTTATTTTTCAGTGAGGCAGTACCTTTGGTTTACAGGGAGGGGCCGGACTTAAAAACCAGTGTTATAAAAGTATAAAGTACCACAAAGTGATACTTGAGTAAAAGTACAAGTATCTTACCAAAAACTTACTTTGGTAAAAGTTAAAGTCTTCTTTAGGAATATTACTTGAGTAAAAGTACAAGTATCTTACCAAAAACTTACTTTGGTAAAAGTTAAAGTGTCCTTTAGGAATATGACTTGAGTAAAAGTCTTAAAGTATGTGATATTTGTTGTAGTTAAGTATTAAAAGTCAAAGTGTAGATTTAAAATGAGCAGTTAGATTTT
>NW_013953192.1:130908-132511 GCF_001266775.1 Austrofundulus limnaeus
CAGCTACAGTATCAGCTACAGTATCAGCTACAGTATCAGCTATAGTATCAGCTACAGTATCAGCTACAGTATCAGCTACAGTATCAGCTACAGTATCAGCTACAGTATCAGCTACAGTATCAGCTACAGTATCAGCTACAGTATCAGCTATAGTATCAGCTACAGTATTTCAGTTTGATTTATCAAATAGCTGATGGACAAAATAATATTTCAGTAGTGAAATTAGGTTTATTGGATTAACAGAAAATGTGTAATATGCTTGAAAACAATATTTGGCATGTGCAAAAAAATTGAGCACTTTGGTCATTTTCTTGATTTGAATACCTTTAACTACTTAGCACTGATTTATTGGAACACAAAATAGATTTGTAATCTCATTAAGCTTTGAACTTCATGGACAGGTGTGTCCAATGATGAGAAAAGGTATTTAAGGTGGCCAACTGCAAGATTTTCTTGCTGTCTTATTGCCCTCCAAAGAGTGGCAACATGGGGGCCTCAAAACAACTCTTAAATGACCTGAAAACAAAAATTGTTCAACATACTGATTTAGGGGAAGAATACAAAGAGCTATCCAGCAGTCAGTTTCCACAGACACAGTTTTTTATTAAAGATGTGTATACACATCCTTAATAAAAAAAAACTGTTCACTATACTATAGAGTGAACAGAATTTGTCATGAAATTTGTTTGGTTATTTTGACAAAACATGGAATTCTGAGATATTTACAGCCATCTCAGATATCACAATGGGTGTAAAAATATTAGTATGAATGAATCAGAAATAAATCCTTTTGTTTGCACAGCTGCTCATATTTTCCATTATTGTTCTAACAGAGCATGAGCAACGACTACGAGTGTCAGAACAACATCAGAAACTCTCCGGAGAACCGTCTGCTGATAAAGAGGATGCTTATTAAGTGTGCAGATGTGGCAAACCCCTGCAGACCCCTTGAGCTGTGCATCGAGTGGGCTGGACGCATCTCTGAGGAGTACTTTGCCCAGGTTAGGAAGACACTGTATAAATAATAAAACAAGGTGTTTCAAAAGCTTAGACAGAGAAAATAAAAAAATCAACCATTTGTTTGACTTGATAACTTTGTGTAATTATTAAGTTTTTGTATTTTCAAGTAACAGTTTTCTCCTTTCCTTACAGACAGATGAGGAGAAGCGGCAGGGCCTGCCTGTAGTGATGCCTGTGTTTGACAGGAACACATGCAGTGTACCCAAATCTCAAATTTCCTTCATAGACTACTTCATCACAGATATGTTTGATGCCTGGGATGGTAAGACCAATTTGGATATATTTGGATTATCATCATCATCATCGTTTATTTATAAAGCACAATAAAAACCAAAGGTACAGGAGCATAAAATAAAAACAATGAACAAAGTACAGTAATAAAATGAAGAATAAAATCAAACAAAACAGCAAAGGCTGGCCTAATGATCCTGCTTTTCAGATTCAAATGCCTGTTTAAACAGATGAGTTTTTAACAGAGACTTAAACTCATTCAGAGACCCAGCAGACCTCACAGACASTGGGAGGTTGTTCCAGAGCCGAGGTCCTGCAGCTGAAAAGGCTCTGTCTCCCCTGGTCACAAGCC
>NW_013953192.1:134070-137055 GCF_001266775.1 Austrofundulus limnaeus
GGGTGGAGTGATACTGCCAATGGCAGCGCTGTAGGAGGGGGACAACTGAAAACGGAGGCCTCCACCTCTGTTTAATGATGGACGGTCTTTCTTCACAAAAATTAACCATTAACCCTGATACCTAAAATTCACCATTTTTAGAAAATGTAGGAAATTCACGTTAACTACATGTTCCAAAGCCTCAAATTACATAATATTCACCGTAGACATCCTATCCCTGACCCCAGTACCTAAACTTAACCATTTATCCTGATCCCTCATGTTAACCTCAGACCCCCGACCCAAAGACCCCTGGTGGCGCTACCCAGAGAAGCCGCAGGCGGCAAGGACTGATGCGAGGGGGTTACCTGACGAGTCAAAATAAGACACAGAGGGAACTTTGGAAAAGCGTCAATATGTTGATGAATCAGGAGAGAGAATGTGTTAGTCTGGTTGTTACACATCCTTCCATATGTGTGGCATTCAAATTTCGTTTGGCTAGTACCTTCTTGTCTCGAGTTGTGAATGTAATAATTATTTAAAAATATAGGTGCTTCCTGGCTGTTTTGACCGAGCTAGCCCCAAGCTGCTCCCAATGTCTTCAAACTCCACCCAAAATAATCATACAACTAACTACGCCCACAAAAGTCAAACAGACCAGTCATGTTCTGGACAAACACCTTCCACAAAACACAATACTCACACTTAGTGACTGCAGACACCCCATTCTTGCTGAAAGTCCCTCAGTATTTTAGACCTGCCATTCTCCAGCACTGATGGTGGAGTCTCCCAGTTTGACTATGGGACCTCTAGTCCAGTGGTTTCTAACCTGAGGAACCTCAGGTTGACTTGAAAGTAAGAAAGGAAGGCTTTGAGGAAAATATGTTGGGAACCACTGCTATAGTCCATACACTGCAGATATTCCTGTACACCATTACAGCCATTGATTATGATGCTCCAAAAATGCAATGCAATGCCTGCCTGCATATTACATCCTGTTATTATGTGTTGGACTGTCTCAGAGGCATCTTTGCACAACCTGCATCTTGGATCCTGGCCGGTTATGGCAGATCTAAGTCTCTACTGTGCTGAGGGCCTCTTCATGTCCTGCCATGATTAGTGCCTCTGTGCTGTCCTTCAGTCCAGCTCTCACTTGTCTTTGGCAGGATTTGTTTAAAACATCCACCTCTTCAATATGTTAGTGTCTCAGGGTGCTATACGTTGGTTAAAGTCCTTTGTGTAGCTTTCATGCCTTAATGTCAGTGGCTTCTATCTTGTCTTTTGGCCAGGTTATTATAACAGCTGGGTATTTGATGACCAGCACTCTGATGACTTATACTCTTTGCACTAGTCTTACTGAAAGCCAGTGGTGGGCACCAGTCCACTGAAGTGCAAATCTGCTAATTGCGGACCTAAATATATCATTTGTGTTTTAGCGGTCTCACTAATTTTTATAATTCCTAAGCAGATTTGCACTTCCTAAAATTAAAAAGCAGTACCACTAATGACTAATTATCTACCATCATCATTATGTTGAACAGCAGAAGGTATGACTGTCAATGAATCACAACACATGTGATCTATCCAACAGCACCCCTCCCAGATAAACACTCTTATTRTGAAGGTATACATCCTGCTGACTGTTGCTTTGGGTCACGCTTCTGATTTCCCACAATGCTTTGTGTCTGCTTATGTAGCAGGAAGGCGATGTTTAGAACTCCCTGTCCCAGTAAAAACAGTTAACGTTTGTAATCCATACTAAAATATTGTATGTATTGATTTATTTTACTTTACAATCGGAGCTCCTTTTAAAAAAATAAAGTTTAAACGCTGGAGCTCAATACTTGATGTAATTGGTCGAAGCAACGGGGTTAGAGACACAGAAATGATTTAAAGATGTTATGCTGATAAAGACTGACATCTAGTGGTCAACTGGAGCAACTACAGGGAAAACTTTAAAATCCAGGCTCTTATTTTGAAGTGAAGATAATTTCCTGTACTCTGTGCTTTCATTTCCCGTCACAAATCAAATCTGTCATGTACCCAGAATGCATCGCTTCAGTTTTCCAATAAACAGTTTTAAAATTACTTTGATGCTTCTTTAATGAAAAATCTACAACAAACAAAAGAAAAAAGAAAAAGAAGCAGCCGAACTAGCAATCCTCAACAACCTTTTAATTTTTACACCAGGAGCCAAAGGTCTGTCTCATGAAATCACATCCCCAGCAATCGTCGGGTGTTCGAAATAAGCTCTAAAAGAGTTCATACACTGCTAGTTGACAGTGTTGTGCATGTATTGTACATGAATTATTGCCAGCTATTACTTGCCAAATTGAACTTGTGCTTTAAAATTAGCTTCCACTAGTTTTTCTATGGCATGTACACTTTTGAGGCTGCTGACTTACATATTTATGTAAGTGTTTTAGAAATTGCGGAGCTAATTTTTGGATTAGCGCTGCCCACCACTGCTGAAAGAATTCAGGCCCGTATAGAAAAGGAGAAGGGACAGAACATCATCTTGATATGTGCAGCACTTGATGTTGACCTGTGCAATTGTTTTGAATTGGTTATTAGAATTGTCTTCCACATTCCCTTTTAGTTTTCAACATCCGCCTCCTTGGGGGACAATGCTCCTTGTTAGCTGTAGGTCTGAACTTCAAGACCACCACTGCTGTGATGGTGTCAGTAGGGGTAGTTAGCAGAGCTTCAATTGCATCTTTTAGCAGACTTTCAGAGGATACTTTGTCATTTAATCTTGTATTCAGTTCCTTACAGCTTCTCATGGGCATTTGGTACCCATTCTGTGATAGTGAAGATAATGACTTGTTGTCCTGGCTCCCTTCTGCCACAGAATCTTTATTGTACTTTGTCAATCTCTTGGTTGACAGCAAATTTCTCTCCCATATGTTTGAATAATGACTCCAAAGTTGTCTCTGATTCAATTCAATTCAGTTTATTTATATAGCGCCAAGTTAAAACAACTGTTGTGTCAGGGCACTGTACACA
>NW_013953192.1:137883-139620 GCF_001266775.1 Austrofundulus limnaeus
TGTGTGTGTGTGTGTGTGTGTGTACTGATAAGCCTGAGTGGTCTGTTGACTGACCTTTGTATTTGTTCAAATAATAGTTATGGGCAGGTTACAATATAAAATGTTTGTCATAATCATGTCTTGTGATTATTTGACAGGAGTTTTACTTTTAAACTGTAAGTGTATTTAATTTAGTTATGATAGTTATGATATTTTAGTTATGATGTAAATACAATAAAAATTAAACCAAGTTTTAATTGTAGAATAATTATTATTTTGATCCATACATTGGTAATGTCTGACTGGACCTCGTGTCACTTTATATCCAATAAATTTGGCCCTGAGGTCAAAAAGGTTAAGAAGCCCTGCTGTAAATAATATAACATTCATACCCATGCTGAGTGTGTTTAAACCTGAATGGGTTAATGGATAAAATAAACCTACCTTCAGTCATATGTTTACCCCTGCTGTCCTAACCCTTATTTCTCTGATACAGAATAGTAAATTACAGGAAGAAGGAAAGGATCATGTGGTGCTTATATTAACTCTTCATATTGCTGATTTCTTCTCTTACAAAGGACTCCCTGAGAGGGAACTTGTTTACTGTCAGCACAGCTCTGATGTCATGGAAAGATTCCAAACACCAGTGGGCCAGAGCATCAGGGGAGGGGAAGTTGGGAAAATAGTGGAAGGAGCAGGGGGTTTACATTTTACAAGGAAGCAGAACTTCACTCTCACATCAACATAAAAACACACATCGAGCTGCTTTCCGTTCACCCGGGTCACTGTAAGTTCATGCCGGGGGTCAGGGATGCAGCATGGGTCATTAACAAGCCGGAAATGAGGATGCAAACAACTCAGGCCAAGCAGGACGCTAGCTGGGAACACACACACACACACACACACACACACACACACACTGCAGAGCAAAAGCCTTGTGTGAGATAAAGAACGAGGGGCGACCTATCAACCCCATCAGTCCTTTCATGTGGGAGCGACATCATGGACTGCACATAACGAACAGCTGTGCATGCAGTAATTACACACATCCTCTCAGAAACATAGAAGGAAAGGCCGGCCAGGCAATTTTAGATCAAGACCAAATCTTTATACTATTAGTTGATGGTAAAGTCCAAGCAAAGATGTTGCAAATCAGGTGCTCCTTATTGATGGCCATGATTAGCTGTGGTGGCTGTCTGGAGTTGGATTGACTCCACATGTTTGTTAGCTGTAAAAGTATGTGGTACCACTTTACAATAAGGCTCCCCTTATAGATGGATTATAAATACTATAAAGATAGGTTATTAATTTATCTGTAAACACTTTATACATCATTATTAAATGTTTATTATGCATTAATTAAGGATGAGAAAGATAAAACTGTCCGGTTTTTGGTCAAATAATGAGCCAAATCTGTTCATGTACTGGGGTTGCAACATTACATGTACCCGTATCGAATAGTGCTTTAGGTTCAATACACACTTGTATGGAACAATACAGATTTTTAAAATTTATTTTATCAACTTGTCTTCTGAAGATGCTCTGTGTTGAAGGATCAGTGGATCTGTGTTCGACTACTCCACCTAGGCTGTATTTTTGAGCACAGATCCACTGAGAAACTTGTTGTTTCAGCAACAGAATTACTTTCAATAAATTACAAGTTAAAAGGGGCATGGACATTACTCTTTTTGTATCGAAAAAATATCAAACCGTGAGACTAAAGTATCGAACCAAATCGAACCGTGAATTTCCTAATAT
>NW_013953192.1:139856-147040 GCF_001266775.1 Austrofundulus limnaeus
CCACACAGGCAGCCACCATCTTGTACCGACATCTTGTCTACGAAGGCTCATGAAGGACAAACTGCGGTGGCGACGTCAAAAACAGTTTTAGTTGTAATACTATAAATGTAATATTTGTTGTCTGTCATTAGCTACGTTTACATGGACAAAAGTAATCAGATTAAATGGCCGTTCGTAATAAAAATGCGTCATGTAAACAGCTGTTCGGATTATTCTGATCTGATTGAGCTCGATCCGAATGAATTTTTAATCTGAATGAAAAGGGTGGATTATGCTGATTGATGATCGGAAAGACGTTCATGTAAACATCTGATCATCTTATTCTGATCGTAGAAAACTGACTTTTATTCTGAATAAAACTCCGGTGCATGTAAACACTTTTTATGATTGGATTGTGTCCATGTAAACAGTACATCCGGATTATTTAATCTGAATACATTTCAATCTGATTAAAACATTTTGTGCATGTAAACATAGCTGGTCTAATTTTACTTATTAAAGCTCATAATCTTACCACTTGAAACATCACTAGCCCTGAAGCTGCTGGTAGACATCGCGGTTGGAATTATCAAAGGTTTTTGACCCCTGAGAGACACCGTAGAGTGGGGGTGGGGGGAGGACCAGGGATGATTCAACCACTCAACCACTAGATGTCGCTGAAAACAACAAATCCTACACACTGTGCCTTTAATTTAAAAACTGTACTTTTGAGGTTAAACAAATGTTGATAATTAATTTAAATAAATTACAAGTTAAAAGGGGCATGAAAATTTATTTTTATTGTATCGAAAAAATATCGAACTGTGAGACTAAAGTATTGAACCGAACCGAATCGTGAATTTTCTGTATCGTTGCACCCCGTCATGTACATATTCTAAACTGTAATATTAAACATTTCACACTGTTACTACCCTGTAAACACAATAATGTATTGGAAACACATATTTTACATATATTATTGCACTGTATTATACATATCCACAGCTATCAAAGGGAGCCTTATTATAAAGTGTGACTGTACACTATTTATAAGCCTCAATTATGACATTTATACACATTTATTAATCATTAATAAGTAGTGTACCTACTGTAAATATGTGTTTCCAATATATTATTGTGCTTACAAATTAACCTAGTGTTAAATGTTTAATAAAACACTTTATAAAATGTACATGAACAGATTTGGCTCATTATTTAGCAAGAAACCAGACAGATTTGTCTCTTCCTTATTCTTAATTACTGCATAATAAACACTTATTAATGATTTATAAAGTGGTTACAGATGAGTTCATAACATATCTGTAACCTATGTACAAGCCATCTACAAGGGGAGTCTAATTGTAAAGTGGTGCCAAGTATTTTAAATGATTATTTTCATACATTTCAGTAACATTTTTCCAGTCCTTTTTAAAGATTTTTCCAACTCAAAGTTGAAGTTGTAACTCAGACACACGTGAGCAAAAACATTATCATGAGCAATAATTATTGACTATTAAATGTGTTTTTGGTGACAGTTGTAATAAACAGATTCTGAAGACAAGTTACCAGATACCTGGAAGCTTTCTGATGAAGATTTGTGACTTGAGTTATTCTGACTGATCATATTTTAGTCTAGGGCTGCAACTAACCATTATTTTAATAATCGATTAATCTGATGATTATTTAAATAATCGATTAGTCGTTGATTAATCGTTGCAGCCCTATTTTAGTCATGGTTTGTTGTAATGTGTATTTTAACATTGGAAAGGAGAAACTCAAAACTTGATCTGTTGTTCAGCTGCTGGTCAGATATCTGCTGGTTACACAGGAAGTCAAAGACATTGACCTTCAGCCTCAGAGTCATTAACTGATGTGTTCTTAAGTCAGCAGTAAACAAACTTTGTTTTAGATTTATATTTCATTTGGCTCAGAGTTAATAAATCCTGTCTGACAACTAGTTTTTACTATTTTTATGTATTAAACATACAGAAAAACACACAGGAAAAAAATAGAATAAAGATTATTTTCAAAAACTGATATGCTGCTTTATCTAATTAAGTTTAGTAGATGTTTCTGTTAAAATGTATGGATTTTACCCTATTAATCCAGAAATCAGCTACATGGAGACATTTCTGTCCCTTCAATCACCAAATGAAATTTATCTAGAGTTGTAAAATGTGCAAGAGCTGTGATCATCAACTGGTGGCCTGCAGATCATTTCCAGATCCTTGGGGTCCTTTTCTGGCCAGTAGGGGTGGAGACCACTCTGCTAGAGGCTTAAAGGGATCCATGATTAGTTGTAACATTTGACTTTATTTGATAAACATTTATTATAACTGTGGGCGTTGACAGAGAGGAGAAGGTAGAAATGACTCAGCCTGGAACTGAAAATATGGATGGAGGACAACAGAGCTGCTTGTTTGTCGCGCTAGCCCTGAGCTAATACATATAAGGCAATATAGTTTCGGCGCTAGCTTAATTGAGAGTAAGCTATTGCTTTTAATTCTTGTCATTACATGTACATTTTACTGACCCTTTATTTTAATAAATATTTGTAATATGTTTGATAAAAGTTTTCTGATGGATTTGAGAGATCACACAGTGTTGCAGGAAGTTGGATCAATGAAGTGGTTAACTGGCTAACAAAACCAACCACTAGCTTGATCTAATCAACAGGATTTGTTCCTTGTATTAAAATGTGTCACATTGAAAAAGAAATGGACAGGAAAATGGCTAAAACTAGTGTCTCTGCTAATCTATAGAAATAAAAGATGTTGTTTTAATATTTTTTAACAAAGAGCCTCTGCAAAGGAACCAAAGAGCCACATGTAGCCCTGCAGCTGCAGGTTGGAGACCCCTGCCTTAATCACATGGATTTGAAAACATGAACTAGTTTATGTTGGTTTTCACTTAACTTCAAACACAATCAGTGGATAAGATAAGATAAGATAAGACAAGACAAGACAAGACAAGAGAAGATGATAAGACAAGACAAGACAAGACAAGATAAGATAGAACTTTATTGATCCCACAATGGGGAAATATTCACATAACAGCAACTCAAGACAGGGGAGCTGCAGTAACAGGCTGCCTACTGTGGAGCCATCTTAAACAGAAAAAAAAACAGAAAAACCACACAAGGGAAGATGAGGAAAACAACAAAAACATCATATTATATCAACACTGTGACACACTATGGTATTTAAGGGAAAAACCTCTACGTAGGGTAGATTTATTAGCCAGAGGAGTAAGTGGGTTTGGGGTGGGGGGGGACTAAAAAAATCCAGTCCCCTAAACCAGCGCAGCCATAGTTCAGAATATTAATGGAACTGTTCATTCTGTGAGCCCCCAGCCTGCCCAGGAAACCAGAATCAAACGGGCGAGAGAGGAGAGGGGGGAGGTGTGGGGTTGAGCCTTGTCGACATATCCAACCAGGAAGAATCTAGTCAACAGATCAAGGTCGTTGTCGGGGAGATCCAGATCCTGTAATCAGTTGTTTTGGGAACAAAAGAGACAGGCAGACGATAACAATTTTCCCTCTGCTTTACTGTCTACTGGTGCATCTCAAGGTGGTGAATCCAAACAGGCAAATAAAATATGTGTCTATGTGTTTTCTTTTCTGTTTTTGCAGCTTTTGCCAGCCTCCCTAACCTGATCGAGCACCTGTCAGAGAACTACAACTACTGGAAGAACTTGGACGAGATGAAGTGTAAAAGCCTGCGTCCTCCTCCTACGTCTTGACCTCCAGCACTCGGATCAGAGTTGGACACAGCATCAGCCCTGCATTGGAACAATTAGTACTTTCAGCTGTGATTTCACAATGTGTTCTCTCAGCGAATCCTGGATACAGCCAGAAAAACAAGGCAACTGGGAGAAAATCCATCAATTACCAAATCCCAGCAACTAGTGTTATGGGTTTTTAGCTGGATGTAGTATTGTCAGTGGGAGAAGGCTCCATCGATTGCCAGGGTCCTCCTGTTGGCCCTGTGAAAGTCTTTCTGAAACTGTGTGAGCCTCACCAAACAGTGTAACAAACCCAAAACCTGCACTTTAATCTCAATCAAGACACTTGAGTTCCATTTTTCTGTTTGCTTTTAACATTTCTATCTCTTTAACAAAATGTAAGTTGTTGCAAAATAAATGTTTAAACAGGGAAGCAACAACAGCCAGACACACTGGACTAAAATATCTGGAGTGACCGAGCTGGACACTTAACGTAAGTGCACATTTTCAAACTTCCTGTTCTAATGACAAACTTGAGAAGGTGCTCAAGCTTAAAATATTTCCTCTTAGCTGCCGTACGACACAATAGCGTGTCTGGGACCAATTTCTAAGCAACTCCTGTCCATAATAGCCCTAAGCAGAAAGGACATTTTGGGTAACAGCAAACCTCCAGAGGCAGGATAGATAATCCACAGAATGCTGGGCAGTATGTCGATTATCTACATTTCCTGACAACAAAGGACAGAGTTATGTTGAGATGCCACTGTTGTAATGTAGCTTAAAGAAAAGTTACATAATATCTCACCCCACAACCTATTGTTATAGTTTTTACCACTCTTTTGTGAAATGTGAAAGCAGCTAGTGCGAAACAAAATTGAGTTGCACTATTAGAGCTGTTTAACCATTAAATGTTTCATTCTTAGCTTTGCGACACTTAACTGTAGACAGACAAAAGATCAAGCAAGGAAGGTGCATCCAGCCATCTGTTCATATTTTTTACCTGCTTTTCTGTGCAGGGTCGCAGGGAGCTGAAGCTCATCTCCACTGTTATTGAAGGACAGGTGGAAGGAACAGTTACTCACACCATTAGAGTTACACATTAATTCAAAGGTAGCGTCTCACTGTGCTGCAGCTGTACTTGGTGAGTTTAGCAGGCAGTCTCCAGAATGTCTCACCACGTTTGCAGGAGTTGTTGCACTGGACAGGCCTTAATTTTGAACAGACAAGTTGTTTCCTACATTCAGATTTCAGTGAGACTGCAAAACAAATGTGACCCATCATAACAAAATGAGGATTAAGTCAAATTTGGTCAAAATGACCTAATATTTTTCAGATTCTTGTCTTTAAAAGCTACATTTTGATACCTGGATCATCCTGATATCATAATTAAATCCATATATATGACTTAATTTGTCTTGTTGGTTACAATAATACATAAATATTTGGTCTGAATCCTAATTTGATGTCATTTTAATGAGGAATTTTTGATGTCCTTATAAAGAGGAAACCTCAAATTATATTTGAATATTGAGATTTACCAGATAAAAAGAAACAAAACTTTGCTAACTCACAGGGAAAATCTCAACATTTTAAGGCGTTTTTCCTCAAAATCAGTTTTTTTTCTTGCTACTGCTCAAAAAAGTGCTTCAACATTTTGTTTTATGATTATATTTCAGACAGTTCATTCAAATGATACATTGATAAGGCTTTTATTCATTATGTTTTTGACAAAATGCAATTTATGTTAACATTTTAGTCGAAACACTATATTTGCCAAACTGTAAATCTGTGGGTTGGTTCCACACGGAGCCACACTGATGGTGGAAAAACCTGGACCTCAGAGAAGCTGTGATTGGATAAAGAACCAGATCTGTCTGCTTCTAATGCTAATCAGCTGTAGCTCCCACATCCAAGTCTCAGACAGCTCGGTGTGCAGTCATTTCATTCATGGGTGGGTTTTGTATCATTGGGTTTGTTTGATATGTACGCCCCCTTGTGGTTTTAAAGAAGCAATGCTCATCAATCCATCTGCTTAAAAAGATCCAAATGAACTTCTTAAATATGATTGTGAATGTAATCAAGATTTATCAAAGTCACTTTTTGTGTTTGGTCACTTCAGGGTGAAACAGGAACCACTAAAAGCAGGAGACCCTTTGCCAATGGAGTTACTGGGAAGCTAAAACATCTAAACTGCTACTGTGAGATTATCTTCTTGAGTTTTACCAGTTCCCTTCAGTTTCCATGTGGATCAGTAACACCTGAGCAAATGTATCTGTGTGAGTTTCATCCCAGGTATGACACATACCAAACGCAGAGAGAGAGAATGCTGGTGCCTTGCTTCTTGCTCATCTTCATAAAAACAAGCATATTTGTGTTAAAGCAAATCCTCCTCTCTTTGATACGAAGGAAACTACAAGAAAAGCCATGAGTGTTGTGGAAAAAGCATGTCTGATATGTTGCTCCATGGTCCTGGCACAGCGTGGGTTCTGATCAAAATGTTCTTACAAACTCGCTGCTTCAGGCTGCTACCAGGGCTGCACACATCGAATATTTATTGTTGCTGCACTATCAGTGTGTGCAATGTTAATATTGCAAGAACTGCAAATGTTCAACTTACTTTATTTGTAAAGAACCAAAAGTCATCTCAGGGTACTGAACAAGAAAAATAAGTTCCTTCATATCAGTTTTAAATCTACATACAATCAATTCAGTTTAATTTTACAACACATTCACATACAATACAATATGAAATGCCAATTTAAAAACGTTGCTTATCTAAGGAAGCTATCAGATTGCATCAAAACCTCCATTTGTTGAATCTCCAGTCCTTATAAACACATTGGTGACAGTGGAAAGGAAAAACTCCCTTTAACATGAAAACCCCTCCAGCAGAACGAGAACAATTTGAGCTTTAATATAAGCTGGAGCTCAGTTTTTTTAGAGCTCTGTATGTTAGAAGGATTTTAAATTCTATTTTGAATTTGACAGGGAGCCAGCGGAGAGAAACTAAAACTTAAGAAATATGGTGACTCATCAGGACTATAGCAGCAGCATTTAATCAACTTAAGACTTTGTAGAGTGTTCATTCAGACAGTCGGATAAAAAAAGAATTATAAATCCACCGTAGAAGTGATCAGTGTTCTTTAGCCTTTGGTTTTGGTGTGCTACACTAAAATTTCACTAGCTGTGTTTCCATTACAAATGTGCGCAAAACTTTGTTGATATTCTGTTAATGTCAAAAACACAGTTTCACAACTGCAGTGTTTCCATTAAGTAAGAAATGTTATTAAAGTCACGTGAATACGTTTGTTCTCATGATAAGTCATTACAAACATGGCAGCGATGGATGTAAACACATAGCATGTTGCTACCACGACACTAGCGCGAGGAGACGTCGGCGTCTTTTATGGAGCCAGTGCAGTCACACCAAATTTTATCTAAATATAAACAAAGTTTAAAACACATATTTTGTTGTATTATAG
>NW_013953192.1:147050-149544 GCF_001266775.1 Austrofundulus limnaeus
GGCTACGTATGCTGTGTTTTTGGCAAATTGTAGTCGGTGAGTTTACTATTTTATACTACTTCTGTGATATTAAGATAAGATATTCCTTTATTAATCCCGCAGTGGGGAAATTTACATTGTTACAGCAGTATAAAAAGCAAAACCATAACCACTACTACTTCTACTTCCTGTTATCTTCTTCATCATCGTCTTTTTCACCAGTAGAAACAGACGGTTGTTGATCACGTGACTCCTGTGATGTGAAAAAACTGTTTCCATTGTAGTTTTGTGAAAAACACCAATTTAGATACGACTGAAAAACCACCTCATCCTAGTGCAAAAACATTTGGTCAAAAAATGTAATTTTTTTCAAAATTGACGTGTTTCCATTGAGCAAATTTACTTTCTAAATTCTAATTTGTGCATTTTCATGGTCAGTGGAAACACAGCTATTGACCCCCCCACCCCACCCCACCCCCATCCTGGCCACTCTTTAACAATTATTTCTGAATGTGCCCCTGGCCAGGCCTTTATTTAAATGTTGACATTGTAAATGGCTTGAACTTATGTAGCGCCTTATCATGTCCACATGGACCCCAAAGCATTTTACACAACACACACTGATGGTGGTAAGCTACATTGTAGCCACAGCTGCCCTGCAGCACACTGACAGAGGCGGGGCTGCCATGCACCAGCGCCACCGGACCCTCTGACCACCATCATTAGACAAGGGGGTGAAGTGTCTTGCCCAAGGACACAACGATGGAGACAGTTGGAAAGGGGGTTGAACCTGTAACCTACCGTTTCCAGGACTAAGGAGCCCGCAAGGGTACATGGGGGTATTTTTTTTCCTTTTGCGTTCCAACGCAAAAGTTTGTTTTGAATATAAACTGAGTTAAATCAGACTTTTATTTTGAAATATCAAAACAGGATGTGTCGCCACAAGTTCAAGAAATTGACATTGATGTTGGTGCGTGGCTGCACTGTTAAAATATGACATACTTCCATGCGTGGCTGTGTGATATATTCATTGTGAAGCTGAATTAAAGCAGTAGCTAACTCACTAATGGTGAACATGTGAGTTTGTTAATAAACCAGCAGCACAACAGTGATAAACGACTTTTGAGAGGGAACGTAAAACTATTGCATGGGAACGCAAAAGAAAAATAATCTGTGTGTCCCCTGGCGGGCTGCGTACAGGACGACTGCCCTAACATGACAATAAGTTGTGATAAGTTCACATGTTCTCGTATCACAACCCTCTCCACATGACTGTCATGAACATTGTGGGGAAGGCAGGTCTATCTGATGACCAACTGTTGTTTGCAATAATGCTATTACACAAACTGATAAACCAATATTGATACATTTCTTTATAGATTGTGCGTCTGATTTACAAAGATAAAACTGCTGTCATTCCGCTCTCTGTATTTATAGTTATGTAGTGACTTTATCTTGCTCTTAAAAATGCCTTAATCTTGTCAAGTCTCACTGTTCTGATCTGCTTTTGTTGCGGTACACTGTAAGCTACCTAATGTTGTTGCTGTTCCAAAAACCGCTCTGCCAATATTGCTTTGCTCTTTTATGTATTTTGCATAGGTGCTGTTTGTTTTGGATGTCAAATGTTGCTAAAGATTTATGAAATACCTTTAAAAAAAGGAAGCGTGTCTTGGAACATGGCTCCAGCTCTGAGTGTTTGGCTGACTTTTTGACAAAGTCAAAAAGAGAGAATATTTTGCTAGTATTTAACAAAAATTTATATCCATGAAAATACGTGGATTATTTTGTAAATACACATCAGACAACCAGAGATTTTCTCTAGGCAGCAGTGACTGAAATAGGGTTTTGTTAAAAAGGCAGCGAGATGACACAGCTAATAAGGTATCAATAACTATTTGACAGAACATCACTTCAGAAATTACCAGAATTTCACTTTAAGCCTTGAACCCTTCAGCTATTTGTAACAAACACATCTTCATGTGAAACACTGAGGTTATAAATGTGCTAGTTCTGTTGTCTATCATTTATAAACAGAAAAATATCAGAAAGTTATATAAGAGTACAAAAAAGCTATTTTTAGGATGAAAAAATGAATACCCATAAATGTACAGCTTTTACAGAATTTACTGCCTCAAAGGTTATAGATGTGAAATCTTGATGCTGCAGTTAAAACGTTTTCTTTCTTTCTTTGGACAGCCGTTCAAAGTATTTTGCTCTTTATTTCTTATTTTTGATGTTTTCTGTCAAACACAACAATGTATTGTGAATCATGATTAAAGCATTATTATTTAAACATAAGCTTGTTACTTGTATGTCAACAACATTTTCTCATGTCCTGTTGAAACTCAATAATTGACCTACTCTTAAAGGAACAGTGTGTAGGATTTTGTGAAGTCTTTTAACCGAAATTGAGATAATCACTAATGAAAATAATAAAAAACATGTCTAATCATTGCAGACAAAGACCTTGTTTTATTATTTTTACCTTATAAAAAGCTGTTTATATCTCCATGGT
>NW_013953192.1:155595-159735 GCF_001266775.1 Austrofundulus limnaeus
GGCTGAGTTCACCTGAAACTCATCAGACTGAAGAAGTCTCTTGGAGGAGAGACGAAACGTTTCACTAAAGAAGAACCATCCAGAGGACCTACTGGTTTATTTATTTATTTATTCATTTATTTATTTATGTATTTATTTATTTATTTATTCTACCTGGATTACTGAGATGCATCAGGACATGTTTTTAGAAGCTTCAGATTATTTATAAATCAGCCAGATAGTCTCTCTGGTGAGTCTTCCCTGAGGTCTCCTCCCATTTCAGCCTGTCCCTGGAAAACCTCCCAGCAGAGGCATCCAGGTGGATCCTTCCTGACTGAACCACCACAGCTGGATCCTCTTGTTGTAGAGGAGCAGCGGTTTTTCTCCAAGTCTCTCCTGGATAACTGAACTTCTCACCCTATCTCTAGATTCAGCTATCCTGCAGAGAAAAGTCCTTTGACTTATCCATGAGCTTGTTTTTTTTTTTTTGGTCACTACCCTAAGTTTGTGGCTACAGGTGAGGGGAGGAATGTAGACCGACTGGTAATCAGAAAGCTTTGCCTTAAGCACGTTGACAACTCCCTCTTCACCACAACAGCAGTACAGAGAACACAATACTTCAGAAAGTGCATTGATTCCTCTGTTAATCTCATGCTCCTTTCTTCCCTCACTTGTGAACAAACCCATAGATACTTGAACTGTTCCACTTCAGACACAACTTCAGATGTAATTGACAAATATTGCAAAAAAAATTTGGGATATACATTTAACTGACAGTAGTGCCCAGGAAAAGACATGGAGAGGCGATTGTTTTTCCCAGGACCCCCAAAATTTTATAATTGAGATATATAAAGTGAAAAAAGTCAAACCAACATTTTAATACAACATTTAAAGGGGCAATATCATGTAAAATCACCTTTTTTGAGTTTTATATCATGTTATAATGTTATACTCTCATAAAAACATGTCCAAAGCCTTGCTCTGACTCATTCATCATGTTTGAGAAATCCTGCAGTGTTTTTATGAAGCCATGCTGAGGAGCAAAACGACAGGTGGGGACCAGAAACACCTTTTGGNAACATCACTAGCCCTGAAGCTGCTGGTAGACATCGTGGTTGGAATTATCAAAGGTTTTTGACCCCTGAGAGACACCGTAGAGTGGGGGTGGGAGGAGGACCAGGGAGGATGATTCAACCACTCAACCACTAGATGTCGCTGAAAACAACTAATCCTACACACTGTGCCTTTAAGGAGTTTGATCAGATGATTAGCATCACTTTCCCAGTGCATCATCATGGTTGTAGAAACACTGGAGATGCTTTGATGCTTTGGGTTGAATGAAAACTTAGGAGTCCAGCTGTCTTTCCTGGTCCTACAAGTTGTATCTTTCACATGGATGACTCGAGGGGTTGCTCACAATGTTCAACATTGTCACAAGTGTACAAAATATACAGGTTTTGGAGACCCTCCCTCAAAAAGTGTTGAAAAATGATGAGTTTCAGAAAATGCCCTGATGTATCTCAGTTTTCTTATGTCCTGTTGAAACACAATTATTGACCTAATTTTAAGGAGTTTGATTAGATGATTAGGATCACTAAACATGCATCGATGGTAAATAAAAAGTGCTCTGCTTAGGCTGCTACCCCCGTGACCCAACCCCGGATAAGTGGAAGAAAACTGACGGATGGACGGACGTACTCAGTAATCCAGGTAGAAAAAAATAATAATAAACTTGTAGGTCCTCTGGACAGGTTCTTCTTCTGGAACCAATTCATTTTTTCTTTACTTCCAGAAAACCTACTATAAGTTTATTTTCTGGTGTTTACAAGTAAATGTGTTAAACAACTGGGAACATACCACCCTTTGTTTGAAACCACCCATTTGGACCTGGCAGGTGTTTCTCATTAAGCAGCTGTTGCCTGTAAGGTTGATTGTTCAAACATTAAATAGCTCTACGACTAGTCTACTTTCTGACCTGGGTTTAAACCTATAAAGTAGGTATTTCTTGATAAAGAGGATGAACCAACATGAAGAACAGAGGGCTGTCTGTGGGAGAAAAGCAAGACATTTTGAAGTTGAGAAAAGAAGGAAAATCAGTCAGAGCACAACAACTTGGAGTGTCCTGAATAAAGAAAGTACAGGTGTACTGAGCAGCAGGTCGGCCAAGGAAAACAGCAGTAGTTGATGACAGAACAGAAGTATCATGACAGCTGTGGGAAACTTTTACAACTCATCTCTGTACTTTGCAAATTTCAGTCTGGCCTTCCTGTTCCTGTTGATTGATAGATCGCAGGCTTGAGGCATTATTGCAAGCAAGGGTTACACCACCAAATATTAAATGTTATTTACTTTAAGATTTGTTCCAATAATTTTGCTCACCTAAAATTTTTTGTTGTGTAATAAAGTTACAAGTTGTTTAACATATCTACAAGTATATACCAGAACAAAAAAGCTGACATTCAGAACTCTTGTCTGATGATCATCTTTTGATCTTAATCCCAAATATATTCAGTGTAAAACAAAAACGAGGATGTCTACTTTTTGTTTCATTACTTTTGGAGGGGACTGTGTCTCCATATCCTCTTCTCAGTGTGTTATGTATTTTGGTAATTAATATGCAGTATACTCTTCATATTCCTGAAGGCAAACATGCTAGATGCTAGATATTTTTCTCATCTGACAGATGCAATCCTCCCTGCACACCTTTAATAAATCAGCTTTGTACACACTAACACGTTTGCACATCTTTTTAAATATCAAAAAGAAAAAATCAGTAGTTCCTCTGGATGGTTCTTCTTTAGTGAAACGTTTCGTCTCTCCTCCCTGAGACTTCTTCAGTCTGATGAGTTTCAGGTGAACTCAGCCTTATAAGCTCCGCCTCCACATGGTGGACAAACAGGTTAGTCACATGCAAAAGAGGACCATCGACTAACAATAGGCTTGATTAGCTCTATTGTTCATAGAGGGTCATGTGCCCCATCACCTGACTTACTGGTTTGGATGCTGTGGTTCTTAGGTGTCGTGTTATCTGTATGTAGTGAATGCAGGCGGGGCTCAAAGTCCCCTTGTTTTTGTTTTTTCCCCCCTCTTTGTGTTGGTATCGTTGGAGCCCTGATTCACACCTTTTGCTCACAGGGGGCAGAGACATACTTGCCACTACTTACACTTGTCATCAGAACTCTGTACCACAGAGCAGACAGTAACCATGTTTCTATCCATCCATCCATCCATCCATTTTCTGTACACGCTTCTTCCTTTTCAGGGTCGCGTGGGTCACTGGTGCCCATATCCAGCAGTCACAGTGAGGGGCGGGGTACACCCTGGACAGGTCTCAGTCCATCACAGGGCCACACATAGAGACAAACGAGACAAACAACCATTCATATCCAATTACATCCAATTTTAATTCAAATTTTGAGAAAATTTGAATAATTTCGCAAAAAAGAAAAAGTTAAGAAATGTGAATCAGACAGAGTTTCCATCAACTGACTTGAAGTGAATCAATTATGTCATACGCAGGAAGTAACAGGAAGTAACCGTCACTAAACTGGCAGGGTCCACACATCTCAGGATAACAGAGAGAAGTTATCAGGAACGTGTTGCTACTGTCAGGAAAGTTGTAATTATTCTGTTATCAAATAGTTTTGGAGACGTTACTGCTGTTTGGAGACGTAGAGAAAGAAACGTGACTTTCTTCACGTTACAGGATTACTGAGAAGACACGTGTGTTTCAACAGGACATAAGAATACTGAGATACATCAGGGCATTTTCTGAAAGTCAAACAGCAGGAGGAGGGTTCTGCTGCCAGTCGCAGCTCCAGCTGACCCGAAACTGGTACCAGTACCGGGGAACAGCTGATCAGCTACGTGAGGTAAATGTTCGTTACGTCACAACTTATTCAGCAAAAGTGTTTCCATCTCTCCTTTTGTGCATTAAGTGTTTTTCAAAAAACCCAAAAAAAACCACCTCAATTGAGCGTAAAAACTTTTTAGCGAATTGGAGGGTTTTTTTTAAATTTTGCTGTTTCCATCCGACTTTTTTTTTCGCATTTTTAATGCAACACTTCTAAATGTGCATCAAAAAGCCTTGATGGAAACACGGTTAGTGTCCCCACAAACCCAGGAGCCAGGCAGAAAGAGAAATCACACACACGACAGGCC
>NW_013953192.1:166007-169921 GCF_001266775.1 Austrofundulus limnaeus
ACCAGAAACACCTTTTGGTACCAGAAACACCCCTGGGACGTGTCTTTAAGCCTAACTTTGTACCAGATGTGAGGGTTTAACCTTACCTTCTTATAACAATGTTATAAGGATATTATTTTAGCAAGGATCTGTTTATTTTCAGTAAAATATTCTTCCAGTGCAAAGAGAATGGACACACAAAAGTGACTCGTAGTCAGTGATTTTTGATTTAATCCATAAATAAATGCGATCATTTATTTTACATAATCACACATAATCACTACAGTACACTTGTGAGCAATCCATTTCCTATAAAAGTTAATAACCAACAATAACAAGCACTCTGAGCTTTGTTAATTGTCAATCAGACACTTAAATAGAACACAAACATCAAGCTTTGATGTTTAATACCAGACATTTGAGGCAAATAACAGGTTTGGGAAGGTAGGTTTAAAGAAGAGGAAAGTAAGGTGTTATCTTTCCTAAGTTTTAACTTAAATAATGAGGGTTAACCAGACATTCCTTTGCTCAGCCTTCAGCCAGACACCTTTAAAGATGAGGTCAGTCACCTGTCCAGGTATTTGGTCTTAGAAAGTCCACTAGGGGACCGTCCACACAGCTGGACCCTTGGGCTTGTTTTCCAGTACTTGCCTGTGTCGCATCAAGCCGTAGGAAGAAGGCGAAGCCAAAAACTGGATCCCAATTTCAAAACAAAACTTCAGACGGGAAGATTTTAAAACAAGTTGGATAGACCGGGCGGTGATCGTATCCGGGCTGGGCGGCTTCCCCGTTGGCGATGAAGGGAGAACCGACACAGCTTAGCTCTAGTTCTCTGGAGAGAGCCCAGCTGAGAGACCGTCCAGCTTCACAGACGGGCGGTCTTCACAGACGGGTGGTCCGTCACTTTCTGCCTCCCGGGCGGAAAGTGAAAGTGAAACCTAACTGTCTGCTGAGCTCCTAACTCTCACTCAGTGAAGCTCTTTTCAGATTCAAAATACCTTTGAGGAAATGTATTTTCAGATGCCAAGTAAACTGCATCGTAGCGTGTGTGCGAACACCCCCCCTCCCCACCCCTAAATGGACGAGACAGAAGCAGAAGGAGGTTCTTAAAGAGACAGAGGCCAATTTCAAGGCGTTTAGAAGAGGAAGTGATGAGAAGACAAGTTTATTTTCTATTTAAACATAAAAACAGCATTTTAATAACAACTAAAGGTGACATAGATACTTTATTATGGTATAGTATTTAAATATATGTCTGAGAAACACATAATATTGGCCTTTAAAAAATACATCAGAGCAAATTGGCAAAACGAGTTGCTTTTTAATATAAGTTTAAGACAAACAAAAATAATATATCACATTTACAGAGCTAAAACACTCCAACGGGGAAACAAAAGTAAGACAATTTCTGAAATTAACTACTTAATTCACTATTGTTAGATTTATTTGACGTACTGACTGTGTCTTAGTTCAGGTGATGCATGAATGTGTGCATCTGTCAGCTGCTGACGTCCCAAAGCTGTGGGGTCTTTTTCACGGGGCTGACAAATGCCGCCCCTAAAATCCCAAATATCTGAGCATCTGAGTATCCGTCCTGGCTGAGGATTTCCCAGGATTCATTGTGCCGCCAGAAAACTAAACAGAAAAACTAAAAAGCAAAGTTTTTTTAAACCAAGTCAGCATAGTTTGGAAATTCATCTTAGACTGAAAAATGCTTTTTTCAGGGTTCCTACAGCTTAAGACAAGTTAAATTTAAGACTTTTTAAGACCTCTTTAATGCCACTTGAAATGAAATTTAAGACCCAATTCACAATAAATACAAATGCAGAAAAAAAAATGTTGATGACAATTTAACCAAATATTTATTTTAAAACTGAACAACTAGCTCGATAAATTATTTAAATAAACAATAACATATATGTTACCGATTATTTTAATATTTGAGACAATTTACAATCATCCTACTTAGTATGTTAACATTTTTAAGACCTCTGAAAGATTGATTTAAGACATTTTAAGGATCTGTGGGAACCCTGTTTTTAATGTACTTTTAACAACTGAGATGTTAAATGTCGTTCAACTACAAGTACTGATACGAGTGCTAAACACAAATTCTTTACATTTTTTTATTTGTTTACGTGTGACGTTTTTAACTATGAAGTTAATCCTCTAGCCCAGGGGTCTGCAACCTTTATGATCAAAAAAACTGTTTCTGCTCCTCGTCTCTCTAAAACAATGTCTCCAGAGCCGCAAAACAAGCTACAGCTGTGATTATCAACTGGTGGTCCATGGGCCTTTCCAGGCCTTTTTGAGAACCTTTACGATCGGTGGAGGTGACATTACAAAACTAAAAAATGTTATAATTATTATATATTTTTTATTATACACATCAGAACAAATAAAGACTATTTATGTAAACAAGAAAAACACCGTACATAGTTTAAACTGAATTTCATAAACACAACTGAATTATTCAGGTACTTTTTCCTAATTCTTATTATTTTGCTGTCTTCAAATTATTTAAAGGTGATTCTGATAGATTTGAGAGAAAGATCATAGAAAGAAGTTGGAATATTTAAGTAAACAACAGGCTAGCATGAGCTAACAGGTTTTACTCTTTCTATAAGTAGTACTGATCACATGTTTGCATACAAACTGATTTCTGTTGTGGGTATAAAAACAAAACAAAAAAAATATTGTTATATTTGGTAATATTTTCAAAGAGCCCCTAGAGGGGCCAAGGAGCCACATGTGGCCCCAGAGCTGCAGGTTGCAGACCCCTGCTCTAGTTAAAAGACATGTTAATACATGTCCCAGCACATTTTAAGTCCCAAAGCCCTTGATATTAAACATACATAGTAACGGGGAAGTGCGTGGTCATGCAAACCTACGTCATGTGAAGCCAGAACGTCGTCTCATTTCACAAGTATTTTAATCAGTCTACCCAGACTGAACTGTGGTCTAGGTAAGCTGCAGCCCCTGATTTGAGACACAGCCACTCTGCCCCTCAGTAAAAAGACAAGCAGTGACTGCAGTTCATCAACCAACACTCAGCAACTACAGCACAGTGTGAGTCGCTCCACTCCTCTGGTTCAAGCACCGTCTCAGCTCTGCATCACAGACCTCCGTTCTCCTCCAGCTTCTGGAACAGAGCCAGGCTGCGCAGACGAGACTGCCTCTCCCCGTTCTTCCACAGAATCAACAGGTGGTCCGTAGAACAGGTTACCAAACCTCTCTCCTCGAAGCTGATAAACATCTGACAGAAGCACAAAAAAAGACAGTTGGAGCACAACAAAGGTAGCTATAATGATTACATGAAAAAGGAAAGCAGTGGCAGGGTGACTGCCTGTTTCATTTGTCTTCATGTGTCTCTCTGATGGACTCTGCAAACTGTCCACAGTGTACTCACCTCTGGCACAGTGACTGTTGGACGTTGTCACCAGTGACTCGTAAAGGAAAAACAGATGAAGAAAATGGATGAAAGAACTGAAGGAAAGTAGCATTCTTTGATCAGAGGATTCTGATGTTATCAGAATGGCTTCAGAGGGTCCTTACTGTGCCTTCTAGGCTTCAGACTGTCCCGACAGTGCACCCTAGTGGGTTAATATATTAATGACAATGAGTGTGTAAATAACCAAAAGATATTTTAATAAACTTTGTGTCTGTGTCGGTCTCGAACCCTGGACTCTCGCTCTCTGATCCAACACTCTACCAATTGCCCTTTTGGAAGGCCACAATATACAACTGTTGGAGGGCGATGTCTTTAGCACTGACCATGTCATTTGTTCTAAAGTTAACCTTAGTGGTTTTATGTCTCATATTAACCAGATAGTAGTTTTATACCTCATATTAACCAGATAGTAGTTTTATGCCTCATATTAACCAGATAGTAGTTTTATGCCTCATATTAACCAGATAGTAGTTTTATGCCTCAT
>NW_013953192.1:175542-177629 GCF_001266775.1 Austrofundulus limnaeus
CATATTAACCAGATAGTAGTTTTATACCTCATATTAACCAGATAGTAGTTTTATGCCTCATATTAACCAGCTGACAATCAGAAGCCATTCTATGGGACGGGGAACCTGCTAAGCGGCACAGGTGGGACATTCTGAAGCCATTCTAGGGGACTGATAACGCCTAATAACGTCCATTTCATGGATGATAACATCTGAAGCGGGTGCTTTGATGAAATGCATGTTGCCTGCTGCATTTTATGAGAGTTTTAATATAAGATCATCTTATGCTGATAAATATTGGTCTTAGGTATTTTTTGTGATATCACATGATCCTTTAGTGCTCAGAGTATGTTTGGAGTGACTATCAGCTACTACCACACCAAAATTCAGCTCAGTATCTCTAAAACTGGCTGGGTCAGGTTTGTATTTAGCAAAAAAAAGTAATTACATTCTGATGATTTCATTAAATCCATTCAATGGTAAAATGTTTGCTAATAATAGAACAACAGAGTTAATTTAAACAGTTGAAGCCAAGAATTTAAGCAGATACACACAATGTTTGAAGCTCAAAGTGTGTGTTTGTATAAATCTCAGCCATTTTGAATTGGGTTGGGTTCAAGGGTTAGTTAGTTGCAGATGTACACCAAATGATTGGTTTCTGAAAGATTTATTAAAATTCATCCAGTGGGTCATGAGATGTTTCACTAACTGTGGGTTGAGGATGAATTTCAGCTCCCACCACAACAGAGTCGAGGACAGTATCTGTAAAACTGGCTGAGTCAGGGATTGTTTTGTGGTTATGTTGGAAGAGCTGTTGCTTTTCAGTGAGACGGTTGGGGACATTTCTGGGTTCAGTTAGCGTGTTGTCTCTATGTATGCATGGGTTTTCTCCAGATCCTCTCACAGACCAGGTATTAGTGAGACATGAATGGGTGCTCTCTACGTGTGTCCCTGTGATGGACTGGAGACCTGTCCAGGGTGTACCCCACCCCTCCCACTGTGACTGCTGGATATGGGCACCAATGACCCTTGTGACCCTGAAAAGAAGAAGCAAGCAAAAGATGATGGGTGGCTGAGTCAGCCTCTTTGTGTCTGATAAAGTTGTTTGACTGCGGCAGCCATCTTGAATTGAGCTGACTTAGTTGTAGTTGTACATCCGCTGAGTTTCCAAAAAAAAAATTCTGGCCATTGTTTATGAGATATTTTGATGACAGACAAACACAAACACACAGACACAGGCAAATACAAGATTACATGCTGGCAATAATAATGACACAAACTCATACCTGGACTCCTCCTGAGTGACCAATCAGATCTCCCGTCAACTCCAGTGTCCTCAGATTGGGAATGTCCAGGACCTTCTTAGACTGAGGTCCGGACTGTTTGCCTGACCGTCCAAAATTCCACATCCCAAAGAACCCTGTTAGGAATTTACAATGAAAGCTTAAATGTCAGAGGACTGAAGCCTGAGTGTCATCATAAGAGTGTTACTCTCCAAAGACTTAACTAAAAGTAAAGTTTAACTATAAAATGTTTTACTTGCGCACAGAATAACTGTAATCTAATATTTGACAGCAGAAGGAAACTTGACAATAATCTGCTTCTGACAGACAGGAGACTGTGCTTTGTGCTACTAATGGTTATAAACCATCATTTACCTGTCATTTTGAATGTAACTGTTCACATGTTGTTGAAATATACAAATCACATGAAAAACTTTTGCCTCAACAATTGAGGCACGAAACTTGGCCCACACAAATTCAATGTTGTCCGTCACAGCTGGGATGTGGTTAAAGTTCTCTTGGAGGTCTCAGTTGAAGATCTTTCTGATGGATTCTTCTGCGAGGCGTTCCCAGCAAACCTCACTACATGTTTAGGTCTATCCGGCATCTTTCATACCAAACTTCCTGCTACTGTCTCTGATTCTCTGTCAGATGAGGCAGCTTTAGTGTCACTAGAACCTGATTTATGTTGGGACAGTTTTTGTCCTGTTGAGCTCTGAATTATCTAAAATAAAAGCTTCATCCAAACCATCAACCTGTCTGCTAGATCCCATCCCAACCAGACTGTTCAAAGAAGCATTTCCCTTAATTAATATCTATATTTTA
>NW_013953192.1:178909-180467 GCF_001266775.1 Austrofundulus limnaeus
CTGTCAGACAGTGGACTTGTGTCCATTTTTGACCTGTCAGACAGTGGACTTGTGTCCATTTTTGACCTGTCAGACAGTGGACTTGTGTCCATTCTTGACCTGTCAGACAGTGGACTTGTGTCCATTCTTGTCCTGTCAGACAGTGGACTTGTGTCCATTCTTGTCCTGTTAGCTCTCAGTGCTGCATTTGATACAATTTATCACAATATTTTATTACGTAAACTTGAACTTGATATCAGGATTACAGGAACAGCTCTAAAATGGTTTGAGTCTTTTTAAACTGATATATTTCCAGAGTTTGTCATGGAGTATGGGGGTGGCTGTGGCAGAGTGGTTAGGGGAGTCGTCCAGGAACCGGAAAGTCACCGGTTCAATCCCCCGTCCAGCTGTCTCAGTTGTTGTGTCCTTAGGCAAGACACTTCAGCCCTAATGCCTCTGATGTGTCCCATCAGTGTATGAATGTGTTGGCACTGATTAGTCTCCATAGATGATTGTACATGTTATCTCTGTAGAGACCTAACAGAGTGCTGTGTGAATGGATAAATGAGGACACAGATTGTAGAGTGAAGAGCTTTGAGTGTCCTGGATGGATAGAAAAGCACTATATAAGTACAGTCCATTTACCACTTTTAACTTTTGTTTTGTACTTTTAAACCTATAATGTAATATTTTCTACATTTGTTTAACTATTTTTTGATTCCCTTTAGCTTTTTACATAAAATTTTAAGATTTTTGAGTGAGGTTCCCTATTTCCAAGTTTCTAGCACGATTGAGGCAGAGCGGTTAGGGGAGTCGTCCTGTAACTGGTGGGTTGTCGGTTTGATCCCCCATTCCAGCTGTCTCAGTCATTGTGTCCTTGGGAAAGACACTTCACCTGCCTTGCCTTCTGATGGTGGTCAAAGGGGCCGGTGGCACAATGTGGCATCAAAATTCTTTTCCAGGATTCAACAAAATCATTAAGCATTGTGTGGCTGAGTGGTTAGAGGAGTCATCCTCCAATAAGAGAGTTTGTGGTTCGATTTCCAACCAGGTTATCAAAATATCTCATGAACAACTGGATTGGTCTGGAGGAATATTTCATCAAATAGTCATGGGGTGCACATCTACAACTGATTACTGTTTGGAGTCAATCGATGATGATCACCACAGCTAATCTTAAGTGTACATAAACATGAATACACCACAATAAACGTGGAAGTAGCTGACAGTCATTCACAACACATGTTCTATCAGCTAACAGTTCATATGATACACTACAATATCCTGTTATTTTCAAGGCTTTGATGGAAACAATAACTTCTTCATTTCTCAACATTAACTGATCTTAGTTTGACACTCTTGTGAGAAAGTGCCAGGTGATATGATTCACTATGCTAGGCTTTTATTCTGTACAGATTTTGTACAGATTATGAGATTTATTTGGGAAAAGTTTATATATTTATTCACAGATGTTTTGGTTTTTGGGGAGTCTTACAATAATGGTTCTCAAACTGTTGCATAAGTACGGGTGGTACTCAAAATAACTTTAGTGGTATTCAAGAAGATTTCAGCAAGAAAC
>NW_013953192.1:181181-183042 GCF_001266775.1 Austrofundulus limnaeus
TGTGTGTGTGTGTGTGTGTGTGTGTGTGTGTGTGTGTGTGTGTGTGTGTACCTGCAGAGGCAGGTTCAGCAGGTAAAGGCAGGTCTTGAATCTCCCACAGTCTCACACTGCCATCTTCAGAGCACGACATCAGCTTGCTGAAACAGTTTCACACACAAAAAGGTTGTTCACTCTGAATGCAGCTTAGATAATCTGCTAGTGCTTAGAGAAAAGTGCTCTAACTCAACTAAACTCAAGACTTGATCTAGACAGGAGAAGAAAAAGTTCATACTGAAGAAATTCTTAAATAATTTCTTAGAAGTGATTGGGAACTTAAAGAGAAATATGTGTTTCCAATGAACAAACACAGACCAGTAGGTCAGCAGTATCTAAACTTACTGAACACTTCAAGCACTATATACTAAATAAATAGCAGACTGTTGTCTGTTTCTAATCACTACTGTGTAAATATTTGGACTAACTGATCTGTTTTACATGATGGTTGAATAAAACAAAGACAGTTATTAATTTATTGTAAGAAGATTACAGATCATTTGTGACACAGATCCAGTTGGGCTTGTGGTTAATCTAATAGTTGCTATGATGACTGTGAGCTGTTGCCCTGTCCTGTCATCAGTTCTGCCCCTCCATGTTGTCACAGCTGCTAACAGTGGACAGATAGGCAGGGCTCAGTCTACGGTTGGAACTAAATGAAAATAGCACCCTTGTGTGGATAATAATATAACTGCAGGCTTAATAAAACTTCAATAAAATTTCAGCAGCAGATTTGGGGGTATTCCTGCTTCTCCATTTAGTGAAGTAAAAGAACAATTTCAGCAAACCAAAAACCAATTGATGTTTTTGGTTTTTGGGTCTAAACCAGAAAAATCTCACTGTAACACTTTTGTTCAACAAAAACTCAGTTGTGGAGCCAGACATTTTTCTCTGGGGTGGCCAGACTGGGACCACTACTCCCACAGGGGTGGCCAGACTGGGACCACTACTCCCACAGGGGTGGCCAGACTGGGACCACTACTCCCACAGGGGTGACCAGACTGGGACCACTACTCCCACAGGGGTGACCAGACTGGGACCACTACTCCCACAGGGGTGGCCAGACTGGGACAACTACTCACACAGGGGTGGCCAGACTGGGACCACTACTCCCACAGGGGTGGTCAGACTGGGACCACTACTCACACAGGGGTGGCCAGACTGGGACAACTACTCACACAGTGGTGGCCAGGAACATTACATCATTTTTTACTTGAAAGTTTTCTGCAGACCTTTGTGTTTTGGTCATTTCTTTTTGTCTTTATTCAGGCAGTGACTGCCTCATAAACATGGTGTCAGAACTATTTTAAAAGTGGGGGGACGCTGTTGGGGGGTCTGAGGGTCCTCCCCCAGAAAATTTTGAATGAAACAGATGCCATTTCCTGCATTCTGGAGTACTTTACCAGGTTGTTAAACATACTCTTACCTACAAAAATAAACACTTGATTTAATAATTATTATTATTTAATTATTTCAGAGACAGATTACTCATTAATCTACTTCCATCATCCTGTTTTTAAACTCACTGCTACAGCTGAGATAAGATTAATTAATGTGACACAATTTATCATATCTAATGACTTTAGGGGTGCTTTTTACTTTTGTATTGTTGATTTATTTTTAATTGTAACATGACATTGTGCCAACTAATTATGACCCTCAGCTGCATGTTTAAAACTAATATTAATAATTTTACCCAATGAACAGGTGCAATATTGATAACCACCAACAGTGAGTTTATTGGGGTGTTTCACTTTTTCTGATTTAGTGATAGGTCTGCTCACACCCAGAAGGGACAGAGCATCATGCAGCCTTCATAGCATAAAAT
>NW_013953192.1:183730-189853 GCF_001266775.1 Austrofundulus limnaeus
GAACACAATTGCTCCATTCATGATTTCATCATTTATACACTCTGGTACCCATTTCATTGAGTCATGCAGCTCCTTGTAAATCAAGTCATTTTCAACCCCATTACTGGTCAGCATGTTGACCTCATTACACCTAAATCAGATTACTCCATCTGGATGCTTAACTTCTTTTTTTTCAGTGTGTTTTTCTGTCACAGTGTGTGTTTACAGAAGCTCTCAGGATGGGGACTGTATACTCCTTAATAAAAAAAGGTTTAAGGGATTTTGAATGCAATAGCCTATATGTCACGGTCATTAATGACGTATTTCCGGTAAAATTCTTGCCACGCTCCTCCCTTCCACTCCCTGCTTACTGCCAATGTTTTTAGCGTTAGCTGCTAGTACTAGTCCGTGAAAAATTCACAAATGCTACAGCATCTGTGATCCACTGGTATAAAACGTGAGTTCTGTTGTGTGCCGTTGTGTCCACTAAGCAGCAGGTGCGAACGAGTAGTTTTTCTCCATTTTCCTTTAGATGAGGAGGTGACAGCTGTGGATCATAGCATTACAGGGAAAACTTATCTTTAAAAGCTCACGCTTGTGTTTGTAATCAGCATTTCTAACCTGAGGATATTCAAGAGTCAGCATCAGAAATGAGAAGACGGAGGTTACAAAAGGGAAATGTACATTTATCCCCTTTTTATTGACAAGACCAGGAGAGGAAAGACCTCCTTCACACGACAGCTAGCAGGAAGCTAACACAGCAGCCGCTACAAAGGTGTGTGTGTGTGTGTGTGTTATACAGAGTATGGAATGTTTTTATGCCACTTTGTCATGAGTTTTATGCAAAAGTAAAACTTGTTAGAGTGTATATTACAGTGTAGACTAAAGCCGAGTGACGAACCGGCCCCCCGAGCACCGAGATCAGCAGAACCTCCTCCTGATAATCATTACGTTTTCAGTTCACTAACGTCGGGGAAAACGATCCAAACCATACAAGTAGCCCATCAATTTAAAGTGGCTCCAAGTGCTGGACCGGATGTCTGTGGCATATAGGCTGTTGAAGAGATCTGTGTTTTAATAAATAAATTAATATTTTGAAAAGTTTAAAAGTTACTAAAGCTAAAAGTCAGAGCAGCCATCTCCTGAATGAGCTGAATAAGCAGAAAGCATGCAGACCATAGCATACAAAGCAGGAAAATGAATCAGCATTCACACAACAACGCCTCCACTGAAAAACAGACAAACCGTTGACGTTAATGAGAGCTCTGATTTGGTCCTGGTGCTCAGACAGACGGTGGATCTCATCCAGCAGTGCAGAGGAGTCAGCAGAGACGGTCAGTCTGTAGATCACTGCAAACATTATTCAGATTAATGTTTGTTCACTGGCCCTCAAACACAATCTGAAGCTTCCTCTTACCGATCTCCTTATCCACAGCTGCAGCCAGGCAGTTCTTAGGCAGCTCTATTAAAGCTGTGACTCCTGCAACATGCAGTAACACAGAAACAGTCATCAGTGGTAAAACATCTGCATGACGGGGACCACAGCTGGTTCAGCATCTGGAACAGCCTGTTGTTGTTTCACTCACCGGTGTCGCTCTGTTTCTGTCTCTGACACTGCAGCTGGAAGTCTTTGTTCCACAAACACAGCTCGTCCCCACCGGAGACCCACACAGACAGACGCTCGAGCACCAGCAAACACTGAGACACACACACACACACACACACACACACACACACACACTGGGTCAGTACATGAAACACAAGTAGTTTCTGATTCTGTAAGGTTTCTCAGAAACAAACAAAAACTATATTTTTTTCCAAGCAATCAAATAAATAATTTGTAGATTATGTAAATAATCTTCATCTGTAACACAGAAGAAAAACTATTCTCCTTTCTAACTCTAATCCTCACACGCTAAACACTAGGTTTCATATTTATACAATGTTAAACATACAAAGTCTGTAAAATATACAAGGAAGTTTACTATGAAGACACAAGCAAAGCTAATTATCACGCTGGAAAAACAAAAGGGTGATAATGTTTCTACATGTTTGATTGTCTGTTGTGTTAGTAAAATACCTAATAAACCACTGGACAAATTTCACTGAAACTTATAGAAAATGCCAGCATTTTTACAAGTACTCATACAAAATGCCCAGGGGTCAGATTTATAAAGGAGTGCATGGAAACCATACTAAAAATGAACATACGGCCAAAAGGCGAAAATGGCGTATGCCAAAAAATTCAGATTTATAAAACCGTACGTACGTATGTTTCTGCTCATCTTTCCTTTATAAATCACAGCTGCACGTCAGAGTTTGTGCATGAGGTCCCGCCTCAGGTTCTACGCTCTACACGCCCACACTCAACCATAAACAGTCAATGTAAAGTACCTCATGAATGTTAAGATGTATTTAAATCAGTCAGATGATCAGTGATTGGTTCAGACAGGTGCTGACTGACAGCTGCTCATGTGAACAGATTGTCTGTAACTGACACAGATTTTCCCTCATTTTGCAGGTTTAAAGATGTTTAGAGTAATCTAATGATTTTTATCAAAAACTCAGCTTCAAATTTATTTTCTCTCAGAGCCTGCAGGACGATAAAAACAATAAATAAAATTAAATAAGTCAGATAAAATTTGAAATAAGTTCACCACTCTTCTCCCCCTCCTGCCTGCTCTGTTATCTGCAGCTGACCGCCACAGATGACCACTTTTTATAACCTCCACACTGGAGAGGGGCGCCCTGCGAGTACCCAGGTGTGACTTTTGCTGTCGTTCTGTTGAAATGTCTCGTCAGGGAGGGGTCTGTGGGTCAGGGAGGGGTCTGTGGGTCAGGGAGGGGTCTGTGGGTCAGGGTCGTGAGGGGGAAGGAGATAGGTGAACTTCAAGATTTAAGTTTTTATTTCAAAGCTCCTCATGGCTCAGCAGCAGCAGAAGCATAAATATTACTGTCAATAAATCTGATGATAAAGTTGAATAAAAATCTAAGTCTGATGAAGGTAAATTAAATATCTGACAGTGATCATTACACAGTGTGGCTCTAATTCCTCACTTCACCATCTGTGTCACAGTTTCACGTCTCCAAAATGAGTGTACACATGGGTCAGAGCTGTGAGGCACCGCACATTTTCACGTCAAGTTTGGATTTTATAAATCTTTGCGTGATCAAAGCTTAAGACCTTTTTATTCCAACAAGCTTTTAGTACTTAATATGTGGTGACATTTCTGGTTTTAGTTTTGTTATTTTGTTGTGTTTTCTTGTTTTTACTCGTTGTCATGTTAATCACTGACTCTCACTTTGGTCACCAGCACCGTGGTTGTGTAAAGTGCTATACAAATAAATAAACAAATGAAATGAATGAAGTGGCGTACGCAAGTTTCTGGGCTTGTTTTGCGCGTACGCAAGCTTTATAAATCCGACCCCAGATACTTTTTGTGCTGAGAAAAGGACTACATATAAGCTAATGTCTGACAACACAAAATATTATAAAAAACGAAAAACTCATTTAAAAGGGCAGTTCAGACATCTTTAGGTAAAGGTCTTTAGAAAAGGATATTTATAATACTTTTACTTTCTGTAAACAGTTTTTGAAAAAACTCATCTTATCCTGACAGGGTTGATTAATTAGCTCGTCTAAGCAGCGCCGAGACAAAAGTGCTTCTCTTGAAAAGAAAACTTTTTACAGAGGTTCATGCAAACAATATTCTATAAAACTTTAAAATGATTTTAATTGTGTTATATTTTATGAGATCAACAGTTTTTAGTTACCTTGACAGAAGACTGAAGATCTGAAATGGTCTGAACTCTGTTGCCTGAATCAGGATCCCACAACTGACAGGTGAGATTAAGGACAATCACAGCTGGAATTTTTAAAATTAATGGTATTGCAAATTTTTGGAGTGTGCATGCATGCGTGGCCTTGTTTTTCCTACATGGTGAGTAGGGTTGGGCAACATTGGCAAAAAAATTTATCATGATTAATTGTGGTATTTAGCCGATAACGATTAATTTGATGATTAATCCCCTGGAGTCCCTGGACACCCTTATGTCCTGGTCACATGACCAAGTTAGTGGGAAAGATTTACTCTTTGTAAAAATCTGTTCCAAACTGTGTCAAAATTACAGACTTCAGGTTATACATCAAACTTTAAATTGTGTTTATAGATAAATAAATTACATAACTTTATTTTTAATGTTTGTTATATTTGAAGGGCAGAAGAGCACTGAGCAGACTAAACAGAGTAATCCCCAGTCAGTCTGCCTGGTGGCATTAATCATATTAATCATCAAGTGCCAAAAAATAATCGATTAATGTTTTTCTGACAATTAATTGCACACGATACGATTATGCCCAACCCTAATGGTGAGGACAGTTTACATGAAAAAGCAGTCTCGTGGGGAGTCGTGGGGACCAATGCCCGGTCCCCACGGGTCCAAATGCAAAGTCCAGGTGGGGGTTGGGTTTCGGACCAAGGTGTGAATTGAGTTTAGGTTAGATTTAGGGTCAGGTAGACCTGTGAGGTTAATTTTAGGGTTCGTGGTCAGGGTTAGGATTTAAAATTTCCAAAAAATTAATGGAAGTCAATGCACAGTCCCCACAGGGCTATACAAACCAGACCTGTGTGTGTGTGAAAATGCTTTTGTTACCTGATGGGGATGATTTTTGACAGTTTTTTCTGGCACACACAGCCTTGTGACCACTGTTCCTAACTGGGACAAAAGCCTGTTCCCCATTGGCAGAAATACTGTTGGTGGGTCCGGGGTTTAGGACCAAGGTGTGAATTGAGTTTAGGCTTGATTTAGGGTCAGGTACCTGTGAGGTTAGGTTTAGAGTAAGTGGTCAGGGATAAACTGAGGATATAAGAACATGTGTATGTGTGTGTATACGGGTTTTTCCTACAACGTGGGGTATTTTTTACAAAAAAAAAAGCAGCCAGGTGGGGACCGAAGTGAATCGTGGGGACCACGGTCAGGTCCCCACGGGTCCAAACGCATGTTCCAGGTGTGGGGTTAGGTTTAGGACCAAGGTTTAGGTTAGTTTTAGGGTCAGGTAAGTTTCTGTGAGGTTAATTTTAGAGGATATGGTCAGGGTTAGGMTATAAAGTCTAAAAAACATGAATGGAAGTCAATGGAAGGTCCCCACGGGGTCAAGAAACAAACGTGTGTGTGTGTGGTGGACATATGTTGACATTATACTACACTTAAAAGGACATTTTGTCGTTGTGTGGACATTTGCATAGTTCACACAATGGAAAACCCATTTGTGGGTCAGGGGTTATGTTTAGGGCTAAGGTATGAATTAAGTTAAAGTTAGGGTAAGGGATCAGGGTTAGGCAAGGCAAAAATCACACATGTAGAGATGAGTGTGTGTATGTGTGTGTAAGAGAGGAGACACAAATGGAGCATCTTTCATTGAGGATACACTGAGACTTCGGTCTGAAGAGGCGGTGATGAGGCAGGTGTGTGGCGTGACCTCATCATTGCAGGTGAAAGTAGTTATGGCGGTGATTTGCTGGGAGTGACCTCGAAGCTCCTGCAGCCTCTCTCCAGTCTACCAGTGGAGAAAAAGACATGAATCATAACGTGCTGGGAGCAACGTTTAGAAAGCACAGAAAAGATCAGTTCTCATTACCTCAATATTCCACACCAAAACAAGACCATCATCTCCTGCTGAAGCACATCTGGAAGACAGAAACCACAACTTTACTTCCCAGTACTCTTCCATTACCAAGATGACTAACTCGCTGTAGTCATGTGGAAAAAAAATATACATTTGAATCATCTGCTACTAAAATGTTTTTGTTCACATCTGTCAGTTTGTTAACATCTACCAAGATGATACAGTCATATGAAAAGTTGGTAACCCCTGATAATTATTTTCATTTTAAAATCTTTAGGCTTCTGAATCAGCTACAGTATTTCAGTTTGCTATTTCAGATAACTGATGGACACAGTACAGTGGGGAAAATAAGTATTTAGTCAGTCACCAATTGTGCAAGTTCTCCCACTTAAAAAGATGAGAGAGGCCTGTAATTGACATCATAGGTAGACCTCAACTATGAAAGACAAAATGTGAAAAAAATTTTTTTGAGAAAATCATTTTGTCTGACTTTTAAAGAATTTTTTTGCAAATAATGG
>NW_013953192.1:191112-193976 GCF_001266775.1 Austrofundulus limnaeus
CCATTATTTGCAAAAAAATTCTTTAAAAGTCAGACAAAATGATTTTCTCAAATTTTTTTTCACATTTTGTATCTCATAGTTGAGGTCTACCTATGATGTCAATTACAGGCCTCTCTCATCTTTTYAAGTGGGAGAACTTGCACAATTGGTGACTGACTAAATACTTATTTGCCCCACTGTATTACATTGCCTTGCCAAAAAAAAAAAAAGACCACACACTAATATTTCACTGGACCGCCTTTAGTTTTGATTATGACACACATTATCTGTGGCATTGTTTAATAAGCTTCTGCAATGTCACAACATTTATTTCCATCCAGTGTTGCAGTCATTTTTCCACAAAGATCTTGAATTGATGATGGTAAGTCTGACCTTCTCCAGCACATCCAAAAGATTCTCAATGGACTCTGTGGAGTCAATCCATGTATGAAAATGTTGTCTCATGTTCCCTGAACCACTGTTTCACAATAAGAGCCCAATAAATCCTGGTATTGTCCTTTTGGAATATGTCTGTTCTACCAGGGAAGAAACAGTCCATAAATGAAATAACCTGGTCACTCAGTATATTCAGGTAGTCTGCTGACCTCATTCTTTGAGCTTATTCTGTTGCTGAACCTAGACCTGACCACCTGCAGAGACCCCACATCATAGACCTTAGTTAAATCCAGGTGGACACTTTTTTTCAGCCAGTATTTCAGTAGTGAAATGAGGTTTATTTGATTAACAGAAAATGTAGACTAGAGAAAGCTCTATTAAATAGTATTTCAATGTATTATTCTAAATTATATTTTTTAAAGACTGAAAAACAGATTCTATTTCATGACGACTTAAAACTAGATTGACTAAATTAGATTTAAAGGGGACCCAATATGCAAAATTCACTTTTTTCTGTTTTTTTTTCTTACATTTGGGTCTGTACTGCTTCTAAAAACAGTCCAAGCACCAGAAAAATGCACTCAGATGTATTTTTACTATTAGTAAATGTATTTTTCTGTCTTGAAATGACCTGTTTTCAAACACCGCTACTTGTGATGTCACAAGTCGCACTCCAGCCCACCCCAACCTGAGCCCAGACTCCGCCCACTTCTTCACGGGACGGTTCTGCTGTCTTAGAACAGAGATGTGTGGATTAATTTTATTTTTATTTTTGATGGCAATGTTCTAGTAATATTAAAGAAAATTTGTGTAAATAATTTCACCATGAACTACTTTGGAAAACTAGTACTTTTTACTGAAAGAAAACAAAGGAAACTTCTGGTGGGGGGGCGGAGCTAACGTAACCTAAAAGTTGGGAGGGGTTTAGAAAAGAAAACAAAACAAAACTAAACTAAACAAAAGAAAACAAAAGAAAAGAAATGAACTTTAATGCCCACCGTAGTGGAAAATTGTCTTTGGCTCATTAGATATGTAACATACAAAACAGCACATCAAGCACAACTCTATAAACCTCCATAGAAACTTCTGCAAAGCAGCAGGTTCTGAAGAGAGCTGAAGAACAGGCAGAACTGAAAAGGTGAAATTTCATTATGAGATTCTTTTTGTGAATTAAATCAAACGAACATGTGCTGTAGAGCCCACAGATGGATCCTATCTTGTTCTAGGACCCCCATATTACGTCACCTTTAATTTTTTGTGTTGGTGTTTTTCTTATCTTCCCTCCAGCTTTCTAACCACCATTTTACATTGCTTGCGTTCCGTCTCCGCTCCGACCTCTGCAGCAAATACACACCCACTATAACCAATGAGAGTGTTTACACTGGCTGTGCAGGGCGGCGGTGTGCGGACGGCGATCCGTCAAAATTAATACAGATCCTATTTTTGCCGGTCGCCGGAGCAGCGCCGGAGTCAATTTTTAAAGATTACGTCGCAGCAACAGGAAAAGAAATGAGCACAACATCCGTATTTTCAAAATAAGCCACTATTCGGCAGAATAATTTGTCGAAATAATGTGGAAATCCCAGCTATATTAATAAATATAGGGATATATTTCTACACAAATGCTGTCAGAATGTATGGTTCTGTTTGGGAAGCAGATGGAAACATGTAGCATGAAGCATATATGTACACACACGATACACGTGGATTTTATTTTGAAATCAGAAGTTTCAGAAAGACGACAGTGAGACAGTTTCAACATAGATACAAAAGCCTTTATATCGTTGTTTTCAGCTGTGTTTGGAGTTCATCTTTCACAGAATTAATTATTTTTTGCTGTGACTTCCACATTTATCACTGAATTTATCGCTCCATCTCCTTCCTGCATGTCTGTAGGAGCGGAGGTGGTGTGAACTGGACTTGAAACGCAAGACGCGAGACAGAACACAAGGAATGTAAATTAGGGGTCAAGCCCCCGTAAAAAAATATTGGGTCAGACAACTTATGCCAGTGTTGTGAATAAATATGTTATATAATCATTCAACCCATCAGTAGGATAAAGTACATCCAAAAGAGGCTTTGATTAGATTATTTTTATTCCATCTGTAACATTGATATCTTTGGTGTTGGAGAGGAATTTGGGTTTCCTTGAGAGACTCAAACAAGGGAGTGGCTTTGGTGTCGCCCCGTCACACAGAACTGGTTTTGTGTACTAATGAACACGTGTATTAAATGAAATATGGCCATGATCTTTATGGCAGGGTGGCTGTCCCTCATTGGATAATGTCCTGATGCATCTCAGTAATCCAGGTAAAAAATCAAAAGGAAAAAAATTGTATAGGTCCTCTGGACGGGTTCTTCTTTAATGAAACGTTTCGTCTCTCCTCCAAGAGACTTCTTCAGTCTGAGAGTTTCAGGCTAAATTCAGGCAAATTTTGCCTGAATTTAGCCTCCTCTTGGAGGAGAGACGAAACGTTTCATTAAAGAAG
>NW_013953192.1:198003-201553 GCF_001266775.1 Austrofundulus limnaeus
CACACACACACACACACACACACACACACACACACACACACACACACACACACACACTTGTAAATTCAGTCGGAGTGCTGATGCTGAGCCACTGTAGCATGCCCGAGTGTAGCAGCAGCTGAAAGAGGACAGCAGGTGCAGAACCTTTCTATATGTGTGGACAGCATTAGGAGGCTTTAGTTTCACCAGACTCTGAGTACACAATCACATGCTGCTGATGATTGGGCTCTTGTCATGCTCTGTAAGTTTGCTGTAGGTGAGGATCTCCTGTCAGTCACAGAGGGATGGAGGCCAGCCGAGGGTAGAGAGGAGAGAGGTTACAGAAATGGGGGAGGGGGAGGTCTACCTACCTGAAGTCATCAATCTGCACCAGAAATCGAACAATGTCAAAATGTCCTTTCAGCACCTGCAGCTCAGTGAAGCAGTTTTTGGGCTGTTCCTCTCCGATGCACAACACGGGGCTTTTCTGCAGACACGAGAGGGAGCAGAGTGTGGCAAAACAAAAGGTGGAGAGGGTGAATCTGAATCAGGACCCAGCTGGAGACACCTGAACAGGGACAGACATGGTCAGTCCTGGTCCTGGGGGGCCGCAGCCCTGCATGTTTTACCTGTTCCTCTGCTCCAACACACCTGATGTGATGATTATCAGGCTTCTGCAGTACGGAGGACTAACACTGACATCATTAGAAATAAAAGCAGAATTACATGAACCACTAAATAAACACACTTAAAATGCACCAATTAAATTAAAAAAGGAGAACTTTATCTCCTGTTTTATATTTTAATTGACTTTCATATTTATTTTCCCAGCTTAGTTCCAATAAGTTAGTCTATATATTTGAACACATAATTTAGTTTTTTAAATGTATATTGTTTTTCCTTTTACTTGTACATGCATTTGTGTGTCTTAAATGTTTATACTTAATTATTTTTATAATTTTGTCCAACAAGTCTTTTTATTTCAAGTGTTGCATGCTTGTGCCTCAGTTTAGCTAAAAGTTTGAAGTTTAGTTTAAAACAAAGGAAAAGACGAAAACATAACCTGTGCTTTTATTTTTAACTAAACTTTAAGCTAAACTGCGGCAGCACAATATATATATATGCCTGCAATTTTGGGCAGTGTTGCATATAATCCACTCTAGTGGAAGCTATTACATCATCCCATACAAAAACATCCTATTAGCTGGTCATGGCAATGGGAAAAAATATTCAGTGAAACCAAGATGGCTGACAGATGGGGAGAACAACCAAACACCTCGGCTATTTCAGTTTCTACCTTCCATAAAACAATGCAGGTAAAAAAATATGATTACATCAAGTAACATATAAGGTGACATATTATGTAAAGATTTTCCAAGTTTTGAGTTTATATTTGTAGAAAATACAGATTAAACACATGTCCACTAAATTGTACATCATGAATCACTGACTATGTTTTAACTTCAATGCAATGTCAGTTATTACCAATGTCAGTTATTACCAATGTGTGTTATTACCAATGTGAGTTATTACCAATGTGTGTTATTACCAATGTGAGTTATTACCAATGTGTGTTATTACCAATGTCAGTTATTACCAATGTGAGTTATTACCAATGTCAGTTATTACCAATGTGAGTTATTACCAATGTCAGTTATTACCAATGTGAGTTATTACCAATGTTGTACTTGAAAATAATTCATATCTTATACAGTTTTGTTGTAAATCAACTTTATAGTATTATAATATAATTTGTTTTTTAATATAATCTTTATACACTGTCTGGCCAAAAAATATATACATGCTATAAGAGAGGTTGCTATGAGAGAATATGCTCAGTTCAGAGATTTAACCAGAATATATTCTGATAAAATCAGTTACAGTTAAGATTATATGAGGATCTACAGTTCAGAGTAGAGCTGCACGATATCAGACAAACCTGTGATGTGTGAGAACAGATTAATGTTGTGACTTATGATAAATGAACAATAAGTATGTAGTGTTGATGTTTTCTGGGTTCTGAGCAAAAAAACAAAGAAACAAAACTAATCATTTTCATTCTGGTATGAATTATTAAAAACATGAAGAGTAATATATGAAGGGCTCCATTTGACTGGTGAAATACTTCAAGCTTCTGTCTGAGTGACAAAACTCATAAATGCAAACAGTTTATGCATTTGTTGTAATATGCATATTACACAAGCAGTTATTGTGATGACGATACATTTTAAATATATTGTGCAGCCCTAGTTCAGACTGACTTGTGTCACACTATCCTCAGTTCAAAGACAATATATCTTTATTTTTAACCTTGTTTTACATCCATAAAGATGAATAAAAACACCTAGTGAAAACATAATTTTATGTTTATGTTAACTTTTACATTTATCAATAGAGCTGAAATAGAGAGGATACAGAGGAGTGGAGGAATAACACATTACAACTGTATAACTAAATTACTACTATACCTGTATAATTACCATGTTTTTACATTTATGGTATTTTGCAGTACAAAACACATGAAGTACATGTGAGTGTACATAAAATTATTTCTTTAAAAAATAAAGAATAAACTTTCTAAGCTTGTTTTACACCTGTAAAGATGAGTTTATCATTGTTCCTGCATGAAAGGGTTCAGTTCAAGAGTCAGGTTTAGTTCAGGTCTGAAGACTATAAGCTGTGAGGATTATGGGAGAGTTAGTTTCTCAAAACTATCATGACTTGTAGGTTTTTTTTAATTAAAGTTTAATTTAATCCATAAAAGACAAAATATGTGTTTTCTATAAACAAACAGTTTTTACCTCCAGACAGCTCTGATCCTCACGACCACCAAAAATCCACCGAAGCATGATTCTGTGTTTTTCCAACCAACCTGAGAAGAAAAACAATTAAATAAACATGAGTTACCTAATGAACGATGGACGCTGCAGCAGGTGGAGAAGAAACACGTTTCACCGACCGAGAGGAACACAAACACACAACCTGTCTGTGACTTCAGTCTGCTTCACAGGTGTCTTCAAAACAAACCCATTCACATTAAAACTCCTTTAATTCAGCGACATGTTCAGAAAACAGAGCTAAAACAGGAAGAGCTAGCCGTCACGAGCAAAACAAAGCATCACGTGACTGAAACTACGGAAGCCTTCAGGGACAAAACTGACTGAGGTGGAGAAAAGAGAAGTCAGAGCTGTGCTGCTTCTTTAACACAGCTGTAAACTAACTAAGTACAAATACTTCTTTACTGTACTGAAGTAGAATTTTTGGATATCTGTATTTACTTGAGTAATTATTTTACAGCCTACTTTTTACTTCTTACATTTCTGCTTGTTTTCATTGCAGCTTGTTATAATAAAAAATAAAAACTATCCATATAAACTGAGCCTCCTAGATAGAGTGAATTTAACTGTGGTTGAATGAGAAGTATAAATATATAAAACTCTGATAGTGTATTAGTTTGTACACAAACAAATCATGTCACACTCCAGCAGGACAGAATCATTCAAATCAAAGGACTGTACTTAAGAAGTATTTGTATTTCATGATGTAATGAATGGAGTACTGAGTCTCACTG
>NW_013953192.1:203365-205020 GCF_001266775.1 Austrofundulus limnaeus
CCCCCCCCCCGTATTCTCTTATCTTTACACCTCTTTCTGCATTGATTTTAAACTTCTCCCTGAGCCTCTTCTTCCACTCTTCTATCTCTTCCCCTCAGTGTGTCTCCTGTTGCTGCTCATAAATACAGTAAACACACACACACAGCTACACACACCACCCTGTCTGTGTATGCTGGCCTGATTGAGACGACATGCAGTGTGGGCCCTGTGACCTTCATGGTGGCTCAGATCTGCGGCTGGCACTGATTTCTGATTTAGTGTCGATCCGCTGCGCTTGTCAGGGGCTGCGAGGTGCTTTCCATGCGGTAATAGAAAAGCTCAAGGGCAGCTTGAGAAAGAAAGAGGTTAGTGAGAGGGATCGGTTCAGGTGCCTTCAGTGGGTTTCAGCTGTGTGGATGTGCAAGCCTCTGTTTGTTTTAGCTGCCAGGTATGTGAGTGGATGGATCGTTGTGAAATCCAGTTTACTTTAGATTTCAACAAGAAGATGTGAGCGAATGTGCTTCAAAAAGCAAGAAGGCTAGTGGCTACATGGCTTCAGACTGGCTTCTCTTTGAGCCATTACACAACAGATATAACCTAAAGCTTAACAATACCACAATTCTTTTATTGTGTTAATTCTAATCTAACATTTATAAAATTGTTTCCCTGTTGAACTCTGCATATTTTCTGATACTTTTGCCACTTTTCTAAATGTTCAGCTCATTTAGCAGATGGATGCTATGACTCTGAAATCTTGTTTTTATATAATAATAATAATAATAATAATAATAATAATAATAATAATAATAATAATAATAATAATAAACTGATCTTTAGAGCCTTCATATTTATCAGAGCCTCCTTAAGATTGTCAGAAGGGCAAAATTGGGCCAAAAATCTGCACAGTTATCTTGCCATGGGAACCCTGTGGTTTTGCAGGACTGAGATTCGTCACTGAACGAGATACAAACTCATGATCAATCCATGCCTATTGGCAAGATAGATGTCAGACAGGGTGGTGTGTGCAGCTGTGTGTGTTTACTGTATTTATGAGCAGTAGCAGGAGATACACTGAGAGGATAGATGGCAAGATGGGTTTCTGTAACACCTGGCTCACAAAACAATCCTTGGTTGACGTGATCGGTGTTAGGCAATGCACCCCTTCACCACACCTCATGTTCTGGATCTAAAATCGAGCAGTTTCTCATGCAAACCCACAACGAGACCTCTCTCAAACTCAGTTGCTGGTAAAACTGATTAATTTTTCTACATGGCATCTTCTCTGTCTGCTGAACGTCCCTCACTGTTTTGACTGTTGGATGCTCTGGCAACTACCTGATAACACTATCACTGTGACGCCATCACTTGTTTGGTGTTCAAATGTGCAAGCCGTTTTTAAATACAAAATCTGATTGATGATGTAGGAATTAAAAGACAGTTTTGAGCATCATGTAGAGATTTTTTTAATGTTGGAATGAAAAAGTCATCTTTTCAAAATGTAATTAAAATCTAAGAAGTCCAAAAAAATCATGCAAAGAAAAGAACAGAAAAAGGAGAGAGTGGGGAGGAGGCTCTTAGGGGGACACAACCCAGGGGAAGGATACGAGGGTTGGATGTTAAGAGTTACTTTTTTTTTTTCAAAAAATTTATTCATTTCATTAAAAAATACTATATAC
>NW_013953192.1:206070-207208 GCF_001266775.1 Austrofundulus limnaeus
TACAAAATAATGTATTAGATGGATGGTTGTAATCTTTTCTCGCGATAATTCTTTTTGTAAAACAAAAACCGGATTTGAAACTGTTTTACGAGCTGTACCCCAGATTTCAACACAGTAAATTAAATGTGGAACAATTATTGAATTGTACAACACAAGCAGAGCTTTGTCATTGAATAACTCCCTGGTTTTATATATATATATTGTGGGGGCTGTGGTAGAGTGGTTAGGGGAGTCGTCCTGGAACCAGAAGGTCGCTGGTTCAATCCCCATCCAGCCGTCTCAGTCGTTGTGTCCTTGGGCAAGACACTTCACCCCACCTTGCCTACTGATGGTGGTCAGAGGGTCCGGTGGCGCCGATGCATGGCAGCCCCACCTCTGTCAGTGTGCCCCAGGGCAGCTGTGGCTACAATGTAGTTTGCCATCATCAGTGTGTGAATGTGAGTGTGAATGGGTGAATGTCTGTTAGTGTAAAGCGCTTTGGGGTCCGGAGGGACTTGAAAAGCGCTCTATAAGTTCAGTACCATTTACCATTCATACAGTACTCCTATAGATTTAGATATTTTTGTTCTTAAATGATGTATGTGAGGTCTCCATGTCAGCTTGTCATCATGACACTCAGAAATTCCACCTCACTTACTTTACAGATCTCAGTACATCTACTTTAAATGAAAAATCAACAATTGTCCTCCTATTACTAAGTATCATATAATTTGTTTTATCCAAATTTAATGACAATTTGTTTTGTTGAAACCAATTTTGTATTTTCTCAATTTCTTTCTGTACGATATCAAACTTTTTTTCTATATTTTTACCTAAACAAAAAATGTTGTATCGTCAGCAAATAAAAAACATTTGAAAAGTCCTGACACATTTACTAAGTCATTCACATATAAAATAAATAACTTATGTCCCAGTACAGAGCCCTGAGGGACTCCACATGCGATATTACTAAGTTTAGATCTTACACCTTTTATCTGTACAAACTGTTTCCTATCTTTCAAATAACTGGATACCCATTGTAGTGCCGACCCTCTAACACACTGTAAAAACTGTCCACCTAACCAAGTTTTAAAACCTTATATCAGCCAAAAAGTCTTTTTGATCTTGTTTTCAGACTGATTTACTAAACAAGAACTGA
>NW_013953192.1:207320-209481 GCF_001266775.1 Austrofundulus limnaeus
CTAGTGTTTAGACATGGAACTGCATCAAATTTTCAGACTAACAAGACAAATAATCTTACACATTCTGAAAACAAGATCAAAAAGACTTTTTGGCTGATATAAGATTTTAAAACTTGGTTAGGTGGACAGTTTTTTGCAGTGTACCATATGTACTTAATTTTTTCAAGAAGAATACTGTGATCATTTGTGTCAAATACTTTCTTTAAATCTACATAAATACTCAAACAATACTGTTTTTGATCGATAGCTGTTGTTATTTGTTCCATAAATTCCATAAGAGCCATTGATGTGGAATTTTAAACCCATGCTGAATATTACTTAAAATATTGTGCTTTTCGATAAATTGATCCAATCTAGTGACAAATAATTTCTCTAAAATTTTAGAAAACTGTGGTAGCAAGGATATTGACTTAAGTCTGGTGTAGACATCCAATCAGACATGACCAATGGCAGGAAGTGAAACAAACACAGCATTAAGACCAACAAGGTAATATAATAACAGAGGAGAAAGTTCTCCCTCCTCTTCCTTCATATCTGATCTCATCCACCTATAAACAGCCTTGAAAGAAAACAAATGGTTGTGATGATGGAAGAGGAATTAAGCTGTAATTTAACAACAGCAGCATTCAATAACAGGCTCCATCCTGAGCTGTTTGAAGGAGTCCTGCAGCCGAGAGTCTCATTCCTGACCAACACACTCCTCTGCCTCTCTTCATCAGGATTTCACTGTGTTCTGCTTCACCTGGTGCCTCCACTCAGACCTCTCTGTGAGGCACATTCAGTCTGTTATCTGCAACATGTTGCCATACTTCACTTAGAGACGTGAGAGATTTTCTGTCCTCCAAAATGGTCAGTATGATTGTTTGTAAACGTCCAGCTCATGACCATGTGCTGGCACCACTGCCACCATTAGGTTCATCTATTTCATTTGACATTTAGAAAGACAAAATGAAATCAGTGTTTTTGTTAGGAGAGCGACATTTTGTTTCAGTCAAGATTTCAGTATTAGTCTAGTTCAGGGGTCTGCAAACTTTACAATCAAAAAGAGCCATTTCTGCTCCTTGTCTCACTAATAAAATGTGTCCAGAGCCACAACGACAACTGTGATTATCAACTGGTGGTCCGCGGGCCGTTTCAAGGCCTTTTCAGGAACCTTCACGGTCAGTGGAGGTGACATTATAACACTAAAAAATATTGCTGTTATTATATTATTTATTATTATACACATCAGGACAAATAAAAAGATATTAATCATGTAAACAAGAAAAATACTGTATATTGTTTTCACCGAATTTCATAAAAACTAGTACCACTGAGTTTTTCAGCCATTTTTTCCTTCTAATTCTTATTGTTATGTAGTGTTCAAATTCTTTAAAGGTAATTCTGATGATTTAAGAAAAAATAAGTTGTATTATTTAAGTAAACAACAGGCTAGCATGAGCTAACTTGTTTAACTTTTTTATGAGCAGTATTGACCACATATTTGCATACAAATTGATTTCTGTTGTGAGGATGCCCCCCCCCCCCAAAAAAAAAAAAAAACAAACAAACAAAGAAACTATTTATTCTGTTATGTTTGGTCACATTTTTAAAGAGCCACTGCAGAGGGGCCAAAGAGCCACATGTGGCCCCAGAGCCACAGCTTGCAGACCCCTGGTCTAGTTCATAAAGCTAGAGGATTAGCAGTCTCTGCAAAAATGCACCATAAATGCAACAGTGCTAAACATCTGCTGAAGTTTGCAGAAGAGGCTCAAACCGAAACATTAAAGTGGCTCAGATGCTTAAATGAGCAAATCACAAATTAAAAGCAACATGAAATTAACTAAACACTAAAAGCAGCAAGAACCATTTCTAAAATTAGCAAATCACAAACTAAAGCTAAAACAAGCAAAACAGTCAACAAATTAGCAAAACATTGTAAAATTTTAAAAAATTGGCTGGAAGTGGCAAAACAAATGCCAAAGCTGAAATCACCAAAACTGTATTTAAAAGCTAAAAGAAGCAGAGTGTTAGCTAAAAAATTAAAAGTAGCACTTAGCAAGACAAAAACAAAGTGCGTCTCCTGAAGCAAATTTCAAATAAAACAATGTTTTTGAAGGAATTGTTTACATTTTTTTAAAATTCTATGTGGAATTATTTTACTGAACAACAGTCATGTTAT
>NW_013953192.1:211917-213704 GCF_001266775.1 Austrofundulus limnaeus
GATATATAATATAATGTGTATTATTTATTTAGTACATTTTAGTAGTTTAGAGATTTTGATTTTTTTTTTTTGTAAAATTTAAAAAGAACAATTAAATAAATGTTACTACACCCAAAAGTTTGTTTTTTCAGTGCAGGTTGGCCAAAACTTCTCCACATCAAGGCAAATTCAAGATGGCTGACTCATCTTACCTGAGGGAGAGATAAGACCCGCCCACCACAACACTACTGTACGCCTCCTAAACCTTTTGAGCGTTCCACACAAATTATCTATAAAATATTGAGCCCTATTCAATTAAAGTGGCATAAATCTCAACAGAGCTCAAAACCCTTATAGTTTGGTCAACTCCATAACGACATTTGACTGTTGTGACCTTATTAGTCATGAGTTAGTACAACTGTTTGGGATTAAAGTGAATGATGTACCGTATGTACAGCAGATTTCCAAAAAGACACAACAAACCAAACAAAAAGTGTCACGCAAAGTGTTGAGGTTTAATAGGCCTATTAGATAATGTAGTGTTATGATATATTTGAGGACTTATTTTTCAAGTAAAAAACACATTAGCTTATCCTGGACAAAGACTTCTGCCCTTTTCTCCTGTGCTCAATGAGGGATGTCAGAGCAGAAAAGGTACTGATACTGAGAAGTATTTGGTCCATCTCTTCAAAAACAGACTACTGAGGCCTAATTAAAACAAAGCAGAATCTGCTTTTTGATTAGAATCTATATGGCTCATAATGATGGTGTGATGCTGACCAGGAAGGGGGAGTGTATTTGAGCCTCTGTCACTTTGATTTGTCACATGAGCGTGACTGTAATTGCTATGTTTCAGTCATCATAGGTTAATTATCAGCCTTGACCTACAGGATTATATCCACACAAACAGACCCGGTCTCTATAAGGGCGGTGGGATTATTTTAACACTAAAAGTTAAAGGAGTCATTACACCAACAGGAAGCTGTCAGTTCTCTTTGCCTCTCTGCTGTCGAACAGATCATCACTGTCTCATCGCTCCTCGCTCCTCCTCCCTGTTACCTCCCTCCCCTCATTTACTGACCCACTAATGTTCTGTTCATTTTCTCTTATGAAGAGATAATGGGCAAAAATCAAATCTCTTCATTTGCATGTAATACAATTAAGAGCTTTTCAAACAATGAAAAATGGAGGGAGCAGCAGGATGTCAGTCAGCCTCATCAGTGAGAGCAGCGACAGCATCAACCAACCTCTTCCTTTAAAAAAAACCTTCAAACAGAATTTTCTCACCACCATCTGGACTAACAATCATCAACCACTCCTGGACTCTGCTTGTCAAATAGAATTAAAATACCCATGAATTAGGATAACATGGGGGTAAAAACACCACATAAAACCCTCAGGATTTTTTAATCAATGCTGATGATTTATGTGGCCTAAACTGATATTAGTGAGAAAATATTTGTTATTATTATTTTCAGCACAGACTTTAAAATTACACCATTTATGCTAGCATCCCAGAATTTATTATTATATCAAAAAAAATCTCAAGAACCTGAAGAAACCCCTGCGCACTCAAGAGAAGGTCAAAGTTAGATGCCTGTAATCTTCAGGTCCTAAAGGTGACTCTGCATTAAAAACAGGTCCGATTCTGTTCAGGTCATCACTCAATGGGCTCACGAGTATTTCCACAAATCATTGGGCCTCATGCAAGAACATGTTCGTATTCTTCTCCTAAATTTCTCTTACTTTTGTTCGTACAAAGGGTTCGTACGAACATGTCACGTCAGATTCAACAAGCTCTTCTATCT
>NW_013953192.1:214653-218696 GCF_001266775.1 Austrofundulus limnaeus
AAGTAAGTAAGTAAATAAGTAAGTAAGTAAGTAAAAGTTTATTTATATAGCGCCTTTCACAGAAAAGGATTTCACAAGGTGCTGTACATTCATTATCAGAAAGAAAAGAAAAAAATCACATTAACTGTACAAATTATGCATTCAATACATTCAATATTTAAAACAAAAACCAAAGAAGTTCAGTTTATCTCTCATCCTTACAGGTGGAGGGGATGGATACCAGACCAGAATAACACACATGATTGTTAGTCAGGGCTTATAAACTCAAGTTGTGAGGTGTTGAATATATCCAGTGTAATGTTTGAGTGAAGAGGTGTGTTTTTAGTTGTTTTTTAAAGGAGTCGGTGTTTTCAACAGATCTTATAGGGCAGAAGGGCGTTCCACAGTCTGGGAGCCGTTGAGGAAAAGGCACAGTCACCAGGGGTCTTGAAGCGAGTACGGGGGACCAAGAGAAGATTCTGGTCTTGTGAGCGCAGGTTGTGTTTGGGGTTATAAGACGAGAGAAGACCGGAGATGTAGTTCAGCTCTTGGCCGTGTAGAGCTCTAAAAGTGAGAACCAGGACTCTGAACCTGAGTCTGAATTGTACAGGTAGCCAGTGGAGGTCTGATGGTGTAGGGCTGATGTGAGAGGATTTAGATGTTCTAGTTAGAAGTCTAGCAGCAGAGTTTTGAACAAGTTGGAGCCAGTTTAATTATTTTTGATTTAAGCAGGTGAACAGACTGTTAACGTAAAGACAGGTTGAGATGAAGGCATGGATTACCATTTCCAGGTCAGAGGCAGGCAGGAGGGGGCGAAGTTTAGAAATGTTACGGAGCTGAAAAGAGCATGAGGTAACTAGATTTGTGACGTGTTTATCTAGTGACAGGTCTGAATCAAAACTGACTCCAGATTTCGTATGTTCTTTTTAACAGTCGACCCGAGAGCCCAGTAGTTGTTTTATCTGAGGGATCTTATTTTCAGGTGCCAGGTTCAGAGCTTCTGTCTTGTCACAGTTAAGGAGTAGCAGATTGTCAGAGAGCCCTTTGTTTACTTCTGTGATACAGTCTAAGAAAGAGATCAGCTTGTGGGGACTTGACTTGTTAAAAGAACAGTATATCTGCAGGTCATCAGTGTAGAAGTGATAGGAGACATCATGAAAATTGTCAAATTGGCTTAGTGGGCAGATGTAGAGAAGGAAAAGGAGGGGCCCCAGAATTGAACCCTGTGGAACGCCACAAGTGAATTGGGCTGGTTCAGAATAAGTTTGATTTTGAAATACTGAGAAAGAGCAGTTGGAGAGGTATGAATTAAACCAGTTTAATACAGAACCCGATGTCCCAATGTTTCTCAGGTTGTGTAGTAGAATGTATGATCAACAGTACCAAAGGCAGAGGAAAGGTCTAACAGGAGCAGAACGGTGTAGAAGCTACTACCGGCAGACATTAGCATGTCATTTGATACACGTAGAAGAGTGGTTTCAATGGAGTGAAATTTGCGGAAGCCCGATTAATAAAGGTCGTGAATATTATTTTCATCCAGGTAAGTTGTAATGATACAAGTTTCTCCAGGACCTTAGGCAGGAAAGGTAATTTAGAGATGGGCCGGTAGTTGTTGAGATCTGAGGGGTTGAGGGACTGTTTTTTTTAATATGGGTTCAACGATTACGACTGATGCAAAATAAGCAAATAAATAAATAAATAAAACAGTTCAATTCAAATTTAAAACCATGGATGCAATATCTATTCATCCATCCATTCATTTTTTAATCCACTTTTTTATTTTTGTACGAGAGGCATGGGACACCCTAAGGTCTGTAGTCCTTCACAGAGACATGGAAACAAATGAGACAAACACCCATTCTCACTCAGTGTAGAGCTACCAATTAACCTAACATGTATGTTTAACGTCTGTTGGAAGAAATCAAGATAACACACACGTGCACAGGGAAATCATGTAAACTCCACCCAGAAAGGTCCCTGGACAGGACACAATCCTGTGTCCTCGCTGAGAGGTTACAGCTCTAACCGCTGCACCACCGTGGCATACATCATCGTAAAGAGAAGAGGGAGCACCCAGCCTATTCTCAGCACACAGTTCAAAAAGCATGCCTCTCTGATGGTATGGGGGTGCATTAGTACCTATGACATGGGTAGCTTATGCACAACCTGATTCATGTCTATAATTGAAAATACACATAATTTCATTCTGACATTTTTTCTTTGTGTTTAAATATAAACGCACAGACATTTACACAACAGCTTGTGTAAACACGTGCACACCTAAACATGGCTACAAACACACCCACAACTTCACACACACAGGAAAATTAATGAGCTCTCATTCATAATGCGGGATGGAGAGAGCCGTATTCACCCTTGAATGGTTTATTGACTGATTTCATTTATTTGTGTGGAATAAGTAGGAGGTAAACATTGGCTCACTTCACATTTTCTGTGACACACTGGCTGCACAGCATTCTGGGAGAAATGATCCCACCAGCAGCAGGGTCACTGATTGGCTACCTTGGCATCGTGTGACAAATTACCCAATGAAAAACAGGTTACCCATTTCCACAAACTAATTAACCTGGCTGATAGTGAAACAGATGATTACATTTATATAATATTATTTCACTTCTGTCTCCAGACTACAAAAATCTTCATCCTGAACCTCCAGATTGCTTCTTCTCTGTAACACAATCACATTCACATTGTGTTCACAATCACTGGCTGAACATTTTACAGTTAGAAAGGACTTTCTGTTGATAAAAAAGGCAACATTTGAACATTCTGACTACTGTTTTCATGTTTTCGTTTTTGTTTTTTGTTTTTTTTTTTGTTTTGCACAAGGTTTTTATTCAGAGGTACTGACATGCGCAGGTTGTAAAAAGCTTTGGCCCAAATTTGAAGTCAACACACTCCAAACTGAAGATAAAATAGCATTTGGTGTGACAGATCAATATTGTCTTACTGTTCAAAATGGATAACTTTCTATAGGTTTGTGTCAAAAGACTTTTTGCAGGAGATGATCTGATGCAGGAGTGCACCAGATTTTATAGGTGGACTGTAAGGTCTTATTCACACCTGATAGTCCGTTAGACTCGGTTCGATTGGGGACCAAAACTGCAAGCTTTGTTTATATTTTCTGGTGTGGTTTGAATTCACACTGCACTTTCTCAACCGAACTAAACCCTGTAAACAACCTGTTCCCGCCCTCACCTGTGGGGGGCGCTGCACAAAGAACCACTAAAGGAATCAAGATGAAAACCTCAGAAGACGTGGAACACAACTTTCGTCTTCATAAAATGTAAACAAACAATAGTAACGTTACATTTTAGTGGTTATAGGGTTTATTTTTTGTTTTTAAATGTGCTAAACAAATAGTCTTCAACAATGAGCTCAGCATGAGAGGAAGATGAGGCGGAATCATGGAGAATGTTGTTTTTACACACAAGGCGGCTGAGGAAGCTCCACGTTAATCGGATAGGAGCGCGTCCAGCTCCACAGTCATGATGTCCACCTTATACAGACGTCCAGCGAGGTATTTACACCATACAAGTAAATTTAATACTGTTATTACTCAGAACGTCATGCRGTATAGTCYRCTTCCTGCTTTTGGAGCGGTCTCTGGTCCGCTTAGCGTTCACACATGCAATCGAACCGCACCAGAGTTCGTTTCAATCAATCCGAGACCTAGGGTTTCAGGCGGACCAGAGTTCGCTTTTTTGGTCCGAATCAGAGTTCGATTACGTGTTCACACCTCCACAAACGAACCGGACTTTCCAGGCAAACGAACTAGAGTTCGATTAAATCAGACTAAACAGTAAAAAGGAAAAAAAATAGTATAGGTCTTCTGGACGGGTTCTTCTTTAATGAAACGTTTCGTCTCTCTTCCAAGAGACTTCTTCAGTCTGAGAGTTTCAGGCAAAATTCAGGCTTTTAAGTCCTGCCTACAGGTGACTGATACTCACATCACATGGCCATGGTTCACAGGTGACTGATACTCACATCACCTGTGAACCATAGCCATGTGATGTGAGTATGAGTCTCCTGTGAACCATAGC
>NW_013953192.1:219550-223453 GCF_001266775.1 Austrofundulus limnaeus
GCTATGGTTCACAGGAGACTCATACTCACATCACATGGCTATGGTTCACAGGTGATGTGAGTATCAGTCACCTGTGAACCATGGCCATGTGATGTGAGTATGAGTCTCCTGTGAACCATAGTCATGTGAGTCATGGGCTTAAAAGCCTGAATTTAGCCTGAAACTCTCAGACTGAAGAAGTCTCTTGGAAGAGAGACGAAACGTTTCATTAAAGAAGAACCCGTCCAGAGGACCCATACAATTTTTTTTCCTTTTGATTTTTTACCTGGATTACTGAGATGCATCAGGACAGACTAAACAGTGCAGGTGTGAATACGACCTAAGAAAACATGATGAAAAATTGAAAACCAGTATAAATCAAAAAAAGGTTAAGTAGGACCTCTGGATGGGTTGTTCTCTAATGAAACGTTTCATCTCTCCTCTTAGAGACGTCTTCAGTCTGAGGAGTTTCAGGCGAACTCAGCCGTATAGGCAGTATTTCCACATGGTGGACAAACAGGTCTGTTCACATGCAAAAGAGGGCCATCAGCCCATAATAACTATGAAAACTAAGTGAATTCTCTGTTAAAAAGCTTTTTTGTCAGATCTAAAAACTCAGTTTTATTGTTTATCAGTTATTGTGTGTATATGATCCTGAGTCTTATCAGAACCAAAACAATGACCTTCTCCACAGCCCTGCATTTGCTTACGCTAAAGACTCCCCAAAGACTAAAACTTATGTGTGCTTCACAAAATCTCAGCACCTTGGTTACACCCCTGGGGTGTAATCTTGGAATATCAACAATTCTTGTGGATACTGTAGAGGGATGCATTGAGTAGAAACATAGGCTGTGTCCAAAATGACAGGCCGGGTCCTCCGGAGGACCCAGTCTACCCGGTCAAGCTGGGCCGGGTCCTTTGTGGACCAGGAAGACCGGAAAAAAGAGGCTGTGAATTTGGACGGTCCAGCCTCCCCTCCTTATCCCAGCGTACGTCATGTCTTCCAGCAAACGTGACGACGCTAAACAAGCAAAACTAATCAAAATTAGAAAAATATAAATATATTAGTGTTATTAATATCACAAAACAATAAAATTAACTTAAAGGTAAAATTTGAAGAAGTAATTGACCTGCTGTAGGTGCATGTTTATTTCGCGTTTTTATGACAAAAATAATATTTAAAAACATCCATACAAATGATAAAAGTATTAGAATTACAACTGCTAGAAATTTTTTATTTTTATGTTGTCGTATTTTTATTTAAAACGTATTCTTTTCTCTCATTTTATCCGCCATTACTAGCATAAAAAATCTCTGGTTGGGCCGCAATGCATTATGGGATATGCTGGGCCGGGAAGGATCCATCAGACCTGTCCTTTGATTCGGGGAAAAAGAAGGACGTATTTGTCGGACGCATCGGAGGAGTCTTTGGTTTTGGACGTCCTTCGTCGCGGCGCTGTGACGTATGCGGCCGACAAATTCGACCTTCGGAGGACCCGTCCTGTCGTTTTGGACACAGCCATACTGATTGATGATGATGATGATGATGCCTTTATTGTCATTGTACGGAGCACAATGAAATTACATTTAAGAACACCCATTCAAGAAGACACACATGACAAAAAACATGGGGGAACAGGTGAACAGGTCATGTGGCAACCAGCAGGGGTCATAGGCGCCGATTCTGTCGGTGCTTCGGGGTCGGAGCACCGACGGAGATTCCCGAGCGCCTACACTGACCACTCCCCCACTACCTGGCAACACGTTGCGTTTTGACGTCAAATTCAAACAAACCGCCAAATACACTGAGCGCCAACTTGTTGATAAACTAGAATAGTGGTTGCCAGCAAAATGGACAAATTTGTGATAAAAAGACCAAAAATATCCACCGACCCGACGACTTCTTCCAGTGAGAACTCTACCACGTCATCGACTGAGGACAGCAGCAGTGCAGGTGTCCAGCTAAAGAAAGGTCGGACTTTTCAAGCTAGCTGGAAAGGCAAGTACACATGGATAAACTACGATGCTGCAAAAGACAAAGTATTTTGTGAGATTTGTACTGCAGTAAAAAAAATGGGCGCTCCTCTCCCATCCACCACACATGACCAAGAGTCTTTGAAAGCTTTTGTACGGGACGGTTTTTCCAGCTGGGCCAAAGCACTGGAGAGATTTCAAACTCACGAAAAATCAAATCTGCATAGAGCTGCAGTTAGCACTGTTGCTGCTACTAATGTGGGTGTAAATGTTGCTGCAACAATTTCTGCTGGTAAACCTAAACAGATGTCAGATGCAAGAACAGCTTTGTTGGCTTTTCTGTCTTCACTCCAATACCTTTCCTGTCAGGGATTGGCCATCAGAGGAAGCACAGATGAGGAGTCCAGTTTGACCCAGTTACTGCATTTACCTGTCCAGGATGTTCCAGACTTACAGTCATGGCTCGCAGGTAAGGAGACCAAGTGGCTCTCACATGACATTTTAAATGAGATGACAGAAATTATGGTTCATGATGTACTGAGAACACTAATAGAAGAAATCAAGTCTGTGGAGTTAGTTTTTTTCTGTGATAATGGATGAAACCGCCGACATTTCAGTCAGAGAGCAGGTGTCGATTTGTTTACGTGTCGTGTCTGAACATCTGGATCCAGAGGAACATTTTGTTGGATTTTATGAGACATCAACAACTACAGCAAATGCATTGTTTCAGCTGCTAAATGATGTTTTGGTGAGATTCTCACTGTCACTTCAGAAATGCAGAGGACAATGCTATGACGGCGCATCAAATATGTCTGGCATCAAAGCTGGTTTGCAAGCGCGCGTGCTGGAACAGGAACCGCATGCACAGTATGTGCACTGCACCGCACATCTGGTGAATTTGGTTGTGCATGATGTGGCACAAAACATTCATGCATGTCGTAACTTTATGACTCTCATTCGTGAGTTAACAACCCTGATCAGAAACTCACCAGAACGGCTCGCCTGGTTCCAAGAGTTTCAAGCTAAAGACGCACCATCTTTAAAGCCTCTGTCAGACGTGTTGGACTGTGAACGCTGCCTCTTTGCAATCTATTTCCTCCAACTACAGTGCGTTAATGGAGTTTCTAGAGGACCTGAGTTCAAACGAAAAAGGTTATGCAGGGGGTAAAGCCAGTGGTCTGCTTGTGCACCTGCAGAAATTTGGGACTTTTTTTTCTTTGAAGCTCATGCTTAATTTTTTCTCTCGTATGGAAACAGTCAGTGTCGCTCTCCAAAAGCGTCAGCTACATATATAGAGAGCAAGGGAAATGATGGACACACTCCGAGATGACATGAAAGCCCTTCGGGAAAGTTTTGTTGTTTTTTGGGAAAACACCACTGCTGCAGCTGATGACTTGGGTTTGGAGAGCCCGGTTTTGCCCACACCAAGAAAAATTCCCCGCTGACTGGAAGACGCAGGTGCACCACCGCACAGCTTCAGACACCAGAGGAATTGTACCGACAAATATATTTTCAGGTTATGGACGCAGCATCTGCATCACAGATTTAGTCCATTTGCATTCAAATACATGCAAGATGTTGAGGATTTTGTCACCGGGAAAAGTGACTGCAAGAACATCGTACAGTTCCACCGGGATGATTTGGATGAAACCCGACTCACACTGCACTGAGATACAGTGGGTAAAATAAATATTGAACACGTCAACATTTTTCTCAGTAAATATATTACTAGGGGTGCTAATGACATGAAATTTTCACCAGATGTTGGTAACAACCTAAGTGATCCATACATACAAAGAAATCAAACCATAAATGTCCAGAAATGAAGTTATTTGTAATAATGTGGAATGGCACAGGGAAAAAAGTATTGAACACATGAAGATTTTTCTCAGTAAATATATTACTAGAGGTGCTAATGACATGAAATTTTCACCAGATGTTGGTAACAAC
>NW_013953192.1:228334-229741 GCF_001266775.1 Austrofundulus limnaeus
ATAGATAGATAGATAGATAGATAGATAGATAGATAGATAGATAGATAGATAGATAGATAGATAGATAGATAGAGCTGGTAAAATAAGTATTGAACACGTCACCATTTTCCTCAGTAAATATATTACTAGAGGTGCTAATGACATGAAATTTTCACCAGATGTTGGTAACAACCCAAGTGATCCATACATACAAAGAAATCAAACCATAAATGTCCAGAAATGAAGTTATTTGTAATAATGTGGAATGGCACAGGGAAAAAGTCTTCCATATTATTACAAATAACTTCATTTCTGGACATTTATGGTTTGATTTCTTTGTATGTATGGATCACTTGGGTTGTTACCAACATCTGGTGAAAATTTCATGTCATTAGCACCTCTAGTAATATATTTACTGAGGAAAATGGTGACGTGTTCAATACTGATTTTACCTGCTGTATGTGCATAGCAAAACAGCAAGGAGTTTCCTTGGCTGCTTTTCAGGATGTAGTGAACCCACATCTGTATCTTTGCACCTTATTTACTCTAGTTCTATGTAACCGCAAAGTTTCCTAATTCTCAACCTGAACATGTTTAAAAAAGCCTTTGGTTGGCCAAATAATAATCAGGAAAAAAACAAAAGGACCTTCTGCTCCTGCCCTGAAAACTGGATTTCTGGGCTCTTGAAGGAAATTTTGAGACTGATTAACTAAAAATGTAGATATTGTCTTATATTTTATACATTGTGATCAGTATCATGATGTAATCGTTTACTTAAAGGAAGAAAATCAACACGTCAGCCTTTGCAGGTTAAACAAAGGCTTGTTGGCATTGCAATGCAACAGTGAAAGTTACGTCCCCCAAGGGTTTGCCCAGGGTTTTCTATTAAATGTTTGGGTTTTGTTAAGGACACAGTGTACCAGCAGCAGTAGAGAGAAGCCATTTTAATTTAGTTCTAATTAAACTCAGGGCTCGACACACAGACAGTGGCTCTGAGCATAAGATGGAATTTCTAAAACAGAGAATAAAACATTTTTAATTGAGAATTGAACATGGTTTTCTCTGCAATTATGAGATCCAATTTCTCAACACTTTCTTACACTGTCTTTAAAGTTATTTCACTTCTCACCTGAAAGGTTTTCAAAATTCAAAAAACTGGAGTGTGGAAGTTTTATGTTCCAGGTACTGTGCCGCCTTACCAAAGAAAATTTTGTTTTGCAAAAATTCTAATTGCCTCAGACTCCTGAAAATGTGCACACACAATCCACTCTACACCGCTACACTGAAAAATATAACTTGTAAGATGTACTTGAAAAAAATCCTCTGACAAATTTGCACTAATGGTGCGCTCACACCAAACGTGATTTCAGCATCAGGAGCAGCAGGTTTACATACAAAGTCTATGGTGGAGGCGCTTCAAGCAGCGTC
>NW_013953192.1:235206-236619 GCF_001266775.1 Austrofundulus limnaeus
ACGTTAATCAAATGAGAGAGGGGGTGGGGGTGATTGTTGCATTGGGGGGAGAAAATGTTTTATGGGTTGAGTAGTTTATTTTTCCTGTAATACTTCATTATAGTTTTTTAAGACAAAGCTAATTGAAAGGGGCGCTGAGCAGAGTTACAACCAGGGATTACAAATAATTACTTTTTTCTTCTACAGTTTCTCCAGCAGATGGCGCTCTAGGCGACCGCCTAGTTCACCTATGCCAAGAGCTGGCTCTGCACCAGGTTAACAGGTCATGGGAGATATTGATGGAGATTACACATTATTTTCAAAATGACGTCAACTTTTCTTGGTTTGAAGTGATTTTAGTTTACGTCTCTGGCACAAACAGCGACAGGAGACGTTCGTTCTTTATGAAATCAGGCAGTTATTGTATTTATAAACTCTCTGGAAAATGTGCAAGAGAAGACCTTAAAGTTAAATATCCTCTTCAGGAAAAGGTGTTATTTTGGAGCAGATCTGTTAAAATTTGTCACTCTTTCTGTGCCATTTTTATAAAAAAAACATTTCCAATTTCTCACCTGATACTTCTTGACACTGAGCAAAAATGTTGAACAAAATAAGGCCCGATCTCTGACAGTTATTATAGGCACAGAACAAAAGCTGCATTTTTGCACAAAGTTTACTGATGTTACTCATGTGGGTGGATTTTAGAGCCGAAGGAAAAAGAGGAAAAAGAAAACAACAAAAGAAAAAAAAGAAGAAGAAAGCTGCATCAAGAAAAAAGATGGTTAATTCAGGATGGGGCATAATTGAAAATGATTTTTATTTCCTCATTTACACTCAGTTGATTTAAACAAAATGGTTGAAATGTTTAAGAAAGGCGTATCTGATCATAAGCACAGACTGTGTTTTGGAAACTGAAGTTACAACAAACTGACCAAATGGGAACAAGAGTTCGTCGTACACAAAACATCCTACAAATTATATCGTTTCCATGTTTACTTAATAATGTTTCCTTCTTCTTAGTGTTTTTTTAATTATCATTATTATTCTCTTTTATTTCTGACAGCACATGCAGTCAGGTTGTTCTCCAGGTTCCTGTCAGATGAGTTTCCTTCTCTCAGGTCTGTTTGGTTTCAGCAGCCCACGTGGAGCCCCTCGGCCCGCTGCAGGTCAGTGTTTGTGCAACAGGACAAAGGAAAACCAGTCTTTTAAACCCCAACATGTCACTGAAAGTCTCACAGCAATAAACCTGTCTGTGTCAGGTGGACATAAATAAAACAATCATGTGGGCTGCCCTTTGTACAGTTACACAGTCAAATATTACCACCAATATTTTTATTTTATTTAACCTTTTATAAGAAAAACAGAACAGATTTATTTTTCAGTCAGTTTTTCACCATATGATTCATACATTTATAAATGTCATAGTTTATAAAC
>NW_013953192.1:237619-238728 GCF_001266775.1 Austrofundulus limnaeus
ATTTATAAATGTATGAATCATATGGTTAAAAACTGACTTTGAAAAATAAATCTGTTCATTTTTTTCTTATAAAAGCCTAAATAAAATAAAAATATGGTGGTAATATTTGACAGTGTAACTGTACTAACAGCAGCACACAGCTCAATAAATACAAAGTAAGAAGTTAATATAAACAGACAAATAAAGAGACAAACTCTTCATGCGACAGAGGTGGATCTGTAAACGGCAGCAGCCCAGCAGCGTCCCTGAAGGATCCAGGTCGGTTCGGGTCGGTTCGGTTGGGTTCGGGTCGGGTCGGGTCGGGCTGCACGCGGACAGGAGCTCGGCACTAAGTGAAGCTCATGGACACTGTGTGCTCCAGCGCTTTGCGGCGCAGGGACGCGATGCTCGTCCCTCTCCAGACGTCACTGTCCGGGGAGCTGCAGAGCTGCGGAGAGCCGGTCACGTTGGTCGGACCGGACAGGGAGGCGGGCACCATCCCGGGGAAGGTGGGCTGGTAGAGGTGCGACTGCAGCCCGGAGCCGTTCGACGACATGTTGGACAGGGCCATGGAGCTGGGCGGCGGGCCCGCGCCCAGGCTGCACTGGGACAGGGACTGGGCCATGGCCTGCTGGCGGCCCAGGGCCGGCGGCAGCTGCAGCTGGGACACCCCGGGCATGGCCGCCGTGGCCCAGCGCGTGTCGTTGGCGTGGAAGGAGCACAGGCTGTCGCCCATGGCGGCGGCCGCGGCGGCGGCGGACGGAAACTGCGGCAGGCCGTGGTGCGTCGGCAGGAGGGTCCCCGGAGCCCGGAACACGTTGGTGGTCTTCTTGCGCTTCTTCCACTTGGCGCGTCGGTTCTGGAACCAGACCTGCGGCCGGAGACAGACAGGAAGTCACGAGGAGCAGATCACAGCTGCGGGGTCATGACATCATCATCATCACCATCACCATGGCAACAATAAACCAGCTGAAGGAAACAAGGATTTCTGTTGATTTGAGCAGAAATCAAAAAATACTGTTTCTGCTTCTTCTTTCTGTCAAACATGGTTTAAAATGAAAACACACACACACACACACACACACACACACACACACACACACACACACACACACACACACACACACACA
>NW_013953192.1:239728-242178 GCF_001266775.1 Austrofundulus limnaeus
CAGTAAAGTAATGCAAAGTATTTATTTTGCTCCTGTCAAGATAAAATCGCGACCTTCACTCCAATAATTTAAGCAAAAACAAAAAAACCAAAAACCTGTAAAAATAAAAATCGCAATCAAATTGACCCAAAAGTTGAAGTAAATTTTCTAAAATTATTAAACAATAATCTATGAGGTCTTTTAATTTCCTGATTCACCGCAAACCAGGTTGAAGCTGCAGAAACTGGTCATCAGGTTATTTGCTGGTTTTCTGAAGATGTTTGTGTTTAAAGCTTTCAGCTCACACACTTTGACTCAAACACTGAAGCTGGGCTTTATGTGCGTTTTGAGTGGAAACGTCGCGCGCGTTTTGTCCCCTTCAGCTGACTCGCGGTGTCCAGGCGGAACCAGCACGTGATAAAGTCCTCCCGGGCTGCCCACCTGCACCCTGGACTCCGTCAGGCCGATCCTCAGAGCCAGCTCCTCGCGCATGAAGATATCTGGGTAGTGCGTCTTGGCGAAGCTCCTCTCCAGCTCGTTGAGCTGCGCCGGGGTGAAGCGGGTCCGGTGCCGCTTCTGCTTCTGGCTCTGCTGCGCTCCGGACTGGTTCTGGTTCTGGTTCTGGTTGTTGTTGCTGTTGTTGTTCTGCTGCTGCTTCTCCTGCTCCTTGTTGTTCACCTGCTGCACCGGGTTGGATCCCGCGCCGCCGCCGCCGCTGATGTCCTCACCGGGGAGCATGGTGGCTCCTTCCACACCGTCCGGACCCGGGCCCAGCTCCCCGGAGTGTCCCTGGTCCGGTCCACCACCGCCCAGCCTACACTTTAAAGCCTCCCTGTGGCCCAGAAGCTCTGCGGCGGCATCCTTCATCCCTGCAGGGGAGAGGAGAGACGTGCGTAATTACGCACAGAAATATAAACATCACAGGAGGGAAAGGTGAAACATAAACTGTATTATTATTATTATTATTATTATTATTATGGAATAAAAGGATCAAATGCATGCATCAAACACAACATTAAAAACACAGTATATTCATGCATGTTTCAATCTGCTCCTTAAATCCTCCTCATTCTGTTCGATCTGCTCAGATCTCTTAGAAAATGGTTCAATCAAATTATGTAATAATAAGAAGAATAATAATTACTTTTCCAATGAATTAAGCGAGTTTGGCTCAATTCAGGCACATTAAGACAATCTAAGAAGCAAATTGACAATTGTCTGAAGTGAAATGTAAGATTAGAAGTTGCTCCAGCTTACAGTAGAGTTGGAGACCGGAGTTTGGTGATGATAACTCACCGAGGCGAGCATCCAGGAGGTCGGCATGAGAGAGCATTGCGCACCGCTCCAGGGCGAAATGCTCTTCTCTCCCTCCCAAAATAAATAAATAAATAAATAAAAACAAAAATAAATAAAAAAATCTCTATGACTTTAACCTATTTAAGAAAAATATATGGCCTAAATGAAAGCAAATTCGGTTTGTGGTTAAAAGGGAGCTTGGTTGCATTATAATGGAGTTTAGAGGGACGGGGAGGCGCTTAACGGTGGACTGAACCCGTGAGCTCCAACAAACGAGGACCAATCAGAGCCGAGGCCCGAGGTATGTCACCCCCCCCCCCCCCCCCCCCCCCCANGTCCTGGGGCTGTTTCCTCTCAGATCAATGGTTGGTGGGGGTGCTGGGGGTCCTGCAGCCCGGCAGTGGGCTGCCTGTGATTAATGGGCAGATCTGGGTGAGAAAGTGCAGCTCGGTAATAAGAACGTCTCATTCGGTCCCGGAGAAGCCAGGCGTGGAAGAAGCCCGGCCCGAGATGCACGACACCTCAGGGGGAAGAAAAGGCTGAGAGCAGGAGCCTTCCTCCCCTCAGCCTCCTCATCATCATCACAGGACCTGCATCATCTCAGCAGCCTCAGCTCGTGCTGCTGCTGCAGCAACTGGACGGAACCAGAACCATCCCCTCAGCCAACACCCTGGGTCTGAACAAAAACCCAAACAGACACCAGAGCTCTGACGTCATAAGCACCATGTGGACCAGACAAGATGAGCTGCTTCAGACCCGCAGGATGTGTTTTAATCATGACGTCATCAATCTGCAGTAAAGTCTAATTACTGCAAATAAACTGTGCATTTTATTTGATGTGCAGCTAAAATGTATAATTTTATCTTTTCAATCTAAACTCAACCAGGCGTGAAGATTATCTGTTAACACATCTAAAAACTTTTTACGGAAACAATAAACAGCTTTTACATCATTTAAGCAACAATTCGAGATAATTAGTAAACTCTGCTGATTTATGATTTATTCCAATCATTCTGAAACAAACAGAGGCGCCTTACATAAACATTTATGTAGGGGCCTTTTTCTTTTATTTCCTTTTGTTTTGCTCATTGTGCTTTTAGCTGATTCTGTCAACCATGAGCTATCTGATGTAATAATTACTTCAATTTTATTATTATAAATATTATATTTTATAT
>NW_013953192.1:243178-243511 GCF_001266775.1 Austrofundulus limnaeus
AATCATGGTCAATTTTAGGTATCAGGGTTAATGGTTAATTTTAGGTATCAGGGTTAATGGTTAATTTTAGGTATCGTGGTTAATGGTTAATTTTAGGTACTAGGGTTAATGGTTAATTTTAGGTACTAGGAATCATGGTTAATTTTAGGTATCAGGGTTAATGGTTAATTTTAGGTATCAGGGTTAATGGTTAATTTTAGGTATCGTGGTTAATGGTTAATTTTAGGTACTAGGGTTAATGGTTAATTTTAGGTACTAGGAATCATGGTTAATTTTAGGTATCAGGGTTAATGGTTAATTTTAGGTATCAGGGTTAATGGTTAATTTTAGGTA
>NW_013953193.1:0-249 GCF_001266775.1 Austrofundulus limnaeus
ATGCAAAGTTATAAAATGACTATTACTAAAGAGCCCTTGAAAAATTAAAGACAAGTTCAACACATTTTAAAGGGGTTGAAGCATTTGAATTATACGTTTAAAAGAACAGCAATAGAGACAGAATGTTTATTTTGACTTGTTTTATCAGCAAAATAACAAATCTCTTGAGAACAAGATCATTTCCCAAGGGAAAGGAAAGAGTGAAAGGCTTATTTTTGATAGCTCTCCATGAGAGCTGAAAGAGTTCAG
>NW_013953193.1:2447-5073 GCF_001266775.1 Austrofundulus limnaeus
TTATTTTACAGTTAAAATATATGTTTATTAAATAAAGTCTAATGTTACAACTAATCATGGAACCCTTTAACACTGATGTTTTAGGTAAGAAGTTTGCATGATAAGTAACACTTAACACTTTGACTGTAACATTTCATGTTTTCTAGTGTTACATTTGCTTGTCACCCACAGCCTCACAGCTCCACAGCTCATGCCACATCCTCCCTGCTCAGTCACCCTAATCAAGTTCATCGGTTTCACCTGTTCTGGTCCCTTTATCGGTTCCTCAGCCACTGCCACTCTAAATTTTGCCACTCTAAGTTTTGCCAAGTAGATGTCCAGCATTTTTCCACAGCCCATGCCTGATCCCCTCTCCATGACCTCAAGCCTGCCTCTTGACTCTCCCTTTTTGCCTGATCCATGCCTGCTGCTAATGTTTCTGACTAATGGATTAAGACCTTGTTTCTGTCCCTTGGACCTCGCCTTTGGGATTGTGTTTTGGATTTACAGTATCTTTGGTTCTCTGATCACATGGACCTGGCCTCTGCCTGCCTGCCAGACCAACAAACTAAGCCTGCCCCTTTACTTAATCACAGTTTCTCACTGCCCATGAGCCACAGTTTCATTACCTGGATCTGCCAAGTTCCTCTAACTAGCTCCAGAAGGTTAGTAACCCATATCTATAGCCATATATCTTTGTTCTGYTCCTCAGTGAGTACCAGCCCAAGACCCAGGCATCYCACTAGCTTCCTGTTTTTCAATAAAACACTTAAACCTGCTCAGTGTTTGGCTGCTGTTCTGAATCCTAAACCTAAACCTTGTCAACGAAACCTAGCTTACAGTACTATGGCACAATATTTATAGTTGTATGTAAACAAAAAGAATAAAGACATAGTAATTCCTTTACATGAATTTCTACCAAAAACGCACACATTTTACTTTTTTGGACTGATTCATTTCTAAGTTAAATAGAAAAAAATCTAACATGGAATTAAAGATTTATTCATATCATAAAACGCTCTGTGCAAACTTTAACATGATGTTTTTATTTGCTATCTTACTACAACAAGCATAACATCACTGACAGCAATCATAGTAGTGACATGGTGAAATTTTTCAACTGTAGCTGAGACAACTTTCATTCAAACATATTTTTAATTGCTTTTTTCTTTTTATAAAATTTTTTCAAGGATAATATTATTTCCTGTGTTTGCAGAACATAAATWATTGGATTTAACATGGGTGGAAACATTGAGCTCAAAGACAGGTTTATGATCCTGGCATTTGGATGTATGTTTCCACCTATGGTGAATGTGATTAACATCGGGATAAAATATATTGCCACCAATGAAAGATGAGCTGTGCACGTTTTAAAGGCCTTCATTCTTTCTTGAGCTGTGGCTACTTTAGCTAAAGCATAGCCAATGCAAAGATAACTACAAAAGATGATTGCAAAAGGTATCCAAAAAAAAAGAAATGTAAAAAAATAACCAATGRTATCATTAGGATAATTATCATTACATGCAAGTCTGTATATCTGACCATGATCACAGAAATAACTGTTAATAACAACAGACTCACAAAAGGAAAGTCTGGTGACAAAACCAACTAAAATTAAAAGAGAAATTATAGCAAGGATCCAGAAAAAGCCAATCAAAGACAACATTACCCTATTGGTAACTTTTGTATGATACTGCAAAGGAAACATGATGGCCATCAGGCGATCATAGGAGAGAGCAACCAGATTAAGAGCTTGCATAACAAGAAAAGTAAAGCAGAAAAAAAGAAATGTCAAACAGTCATTGTAGGGAATATTGAAGTGGTCGAATAAAAAGATATCGAGCACTTTTGGCACCATAGCAGTGCTCTCTAACAGATCCACAAGGGCCAGGTTGAAAACAGCAACATATTTTGCAGTTCTTAGTTTATGATCCAGATATATTACAGCCATGACAGCCATGTTTCCAAGCACTGAAATAATGTAGACAAAAAATAAAAAGGCATAGTAATACTTCACATAAGGTATACCAAGAAATCCACTTATTGTGAAAAAAGCAGGATGAATAAATGTGATATTTCTTCCAAGAGCTGAGTTGAAAAGGTCCATGTTGAAATAATTGTGAAGCCTCTCAATGTGTTCAGCTGACACAGACACCAGAGCTTAAGCTCAAACAACCTTTAACTGGTGAGACTTAAAGTTAAAATCAGTTCCTGCATCTGATCCCCTGAGTCAAAACTTTGTAATGAGGCACTACATCACATTAGCATTACTGTTCATAGGCAGGAGGGAAAAAAACATTTCTAAAAAACAAATCTCAACATTTATCCTAACTAAATATTGCACTATTATCAAGCAAAGAAAAATGATCAAACCATTATCTTGAACACTCATGGAACAAAAATGTTTTTTAATGTCAGAAAGTATAATAAACAATTGTAAAATTCCTTGAGATTTGTTGTAAACTGCTCCTTTATAAATGTAAATGTCAGCATACTTAAACAAAAGTAAAGGCTAACAGCCCACCATGATGCAGTTTACTTGGCATCTGAAAATGCATTTCCTCAAAGGTATTTTTAATCTGGAAAGAGCTTCACTGAGTGAGAACTAATTTTAGGAGCTCAGAAGACAGTTAAAGTTTCACTTTCG
>NW_013953193.1:5907-8071 GCF_001266775.1 Austrofundulus limnaeus
CAGTGGCACAGTTGGTATAGCAACATAATGCCTCTAAGGAAGAAGGTTGCTAGATCAACTTTCTGTTCTGTTTCCATGCTGTCTCTGTSCGTGAATGGGTTTTCTCCAGGTACTTTAGTTTTCTCTCACAGACCAAAATCATATTTATTAAAATTAATATGACATAAAAAAGCAAATAACTTATTAGTTTGGGATAAAACTACAGTAGATGTAGTTTGTAATTGTGATTGTTTTAGTTTTTATTTCCAGTTTTTGGTTTTTATAATTACAGTTTTTGTTCACAAAAGTAAACATCAACAAGCAAATAAAATTTTAACATACATAGAAGAGGTCATGGCTTAAAAATAAAAAAAAAATGTTCCTTGTAAATGTCTTTAAAATATATATTTTGACATTTTTAAATAAAATGACAGACATCACAGCAATCATTTTGAAGTGAAGTGTCCCCGTCACATTTAAAATTTAATTCATTTGAATCACCACATTAACCATAAAATATTAGTTCATCCAGTGTTGTTTCTGTTGCTTAACAAATACATTCCACTTGACCTATAGAATACTTGCATTAAGTGTTTTTCTTTGTAGGTAAAAGTCTGTTTAACAACCTGTTAAAATACACCAGAACGCAGGAAATGGCATCCACTTCTTTCCAAATTTTCTGGGAGAGGACCCCCAGGCCCCACCCCAGAGCATCCTCCCAACATTCCAAATACTTCTGATGCCAATGAAATTTGTAAGAATATAAGGACAACAAGGTACACTGTGTGGAAACATACAGAACAAGTTAGAAATGGGCTGTTGCAGAAGTGCAGATAGTTTGGGTTCTTGTTTTTTGTCTCTGAACATCACAAAATCAGTAATATTGTCTGTAAAATTACAAAATGAACATCTGTTGGCAAATCCATAGCTCTATGATGAAAGCCTTTATTGTCATTGTTTGCACAATGTTTAAGAACACCCATTCAAGAAGACACACATGACAAAAACATGGGGTAACAGGTGTTCAGGTCATGCAGCTACCATTTGGGGTTGCGCTACCTTTAAAAAGCTTGGAATACACACAATAGGAAAAATTAGTTAAAAATGCTCTGATCCTATGTTTACACAGAAACACATGATCATATGCTAAAAAAACCACTTGCATATAGTGCAAGGCAGCTAAGGAAGGGAGGGAGCTGGGGATCAAACACATGGTACGGGGTAGGACGCAAAAGAGCCGGTGACGTTTCAGGGTAATACTCCGTGCTGGAAGCAATCAAAGACTTTCAGACTCCAAAAAACAAGTTGTTATCAACCAAGTACAAATCACCAGAGTTCAGTTTCTCTGTCTCCTCCCATTGTGGCTTCCAGTCTGATCCACCCACAGGTGAAACAGGTAGGGATGGGGAGACAAGCCTCTGTCTCACGTGTCATCCGGGGGAGTTTTGATAACTTCCGACAAGGTCAACAGCTGCAGGGATCCAAAGATAAACATAATTGTTTGGGACAAGCAGCCTTGATTTTCTCTCTGCTTTAAATCAACTGCATCTCTGTGATGGCGAAAATGCCAATGTTCCGAATTTCATTACCTCCTCGCCTCTCTCTGTCTGAAACTTCACCCAGGTGTAATCTTATTCCTCATGGGCACGCTGATGAACTGCAATTCTCGTCAGAATCACGTCCACTTTGCCACTTACATCCCCCAACATTTCAGTTTGTGCATTTCCAGTTYGGGAGACACCATCCAAGGTCCCTGACAGCTTTTCACAGGTTGGACTGCTGTCAGGATCACTTTCATTTTCCGATAAGCCAGGAAACCTCCACAGCTGATCAGCAGGAATCCAAATATCATGAATCCAAATATATACAGATTCCCACGTCCTCGATGGAAAGTGGGGCCAAACAGATCAGGTTCCACCCCCAAGAGCCAGACACACACCTGGCCGCCACCATTCCACTGGGACAGCTGTGCTCCCCATGCTCCAATCTCAGTGTGGAAAAAATTGTGTCAATTGCATTCAGAGACCAGTTGACCAAATCCAAAATTACTTTTGTTTTCGAATGATAGGTAGGAGAAAGGCTTGACAAATCTGCAAAGCAGGGAAGGAGGGACAGTTTCAGGAGAAAGAGCGAAAGGGTCCAACTCCTCTGAACTCCTCTGAAGGCCAAGCAATATATATATATA
>NW_013953193.1:8305-10825 GCF_001266775.1 Austrofundulus limnaeus
CGCCAGTGCTTGGCAGAGCAGGAACCCATCGGAAGTGCATCAGTTGATCCTCCCAAGGGGGCAGAGACCAGCTCCTCCGAGGCAGGGGAGGGAGAGACAGCTGTGGGTGATGGAGCTCCACCAATCTCTTCAACACCTGGCTGGCCAGAAAAAGAAACTCTGCCTGCTGGATCCTTTGTTGGTCTGTTCATTTTGACAAGGCTTGGTGGCAGGATGGACCCAAATGCAGGCGGCAGGCAGGCAGGCAAGCTAAAAAACAATTACTTTATTAAAGTAAAAACCCAGCAGGGTGGCAAGACGAGAATAAAAAGCAGGAGAACACTGGGGAACCAGGCTGAGAAACCAAGCAATGAACGGATGCTGAAGTGGTGGAGAAGGGCCGATTAAATACAAACAGAGCAGAATTTGGAAGCAGCTGGGTGATTACATGTGAGCACAGGTGTGAAAGAACTGACTAGAAAGAGGCAGACAAATCTGAGGAGGAGATGGTGATAAAAGATAACACAACAGACGGAGGCAGAGCACAAATACAAAACACACACAAGACAGATCCTCACAAAAGGTTTGTGCCGATGGTCAAGGCCGCTTTTCCAAGTGCATGTGTTAATTTTATCTGTTTTATCCATCCATCCATTATTTTCTGCTTTGTCTGAAGTGGTCTTGTGGGAGCAGCAACTTGAGCAGGGAAGCTCAGACTTCTCTTTCCCCAGCCACCTCTTCCAGCTCATCTGAGAGGACTCCAAGGCTTTCCCAGGCCAGATAATGGCAAATAAGCAGACATACTCTCTSCAGCATGTCCTGGGTCTTCCTCTGGATCTCCTACCAGTTGGAAATGCCTGAAGCACCTCCCTAGGGAGGTGTCCAGGAGGCATCTTATCAGATGTTTTACTGATGTTTAAGGCAAGATGTTTGCCTAATAACATTTAACACTACAACAACAACAACCATACAGCACTATAGCACAATATTTATATTTGTATGTAGACAAAAAGAAGGAAGATATAGTAATATTTTACATGAATTTCTCCAATACATTAATTTATTATAATTTACTTTTATAAACTGATTATTTTCAAAGTTGAATAAAAATTTTGATAACATTGTATTAAGGAATTATTTATATCATTAAACTCTCTGTACATATCGTACCATGTTTGTATTTGCTATCTTACCACAACAGTAATAACATCACTGACAGCAAATCATACTATAGTGACATGGTGAAGTTTTTCTATAGTAGCTGCAACAACATTCTTTCAAAAATATCTTTTGATTAATTTTTCTTTTTAAACATTTTTTTCAAGGATAATATAATTTCTTGTGTCTGCAGAACATAAATTATTGGATTTAACATGGGTGGAATCACTGAGCTCAAAGACAGGTTTATGATCCTAGCATTGGGGTGTATGTTTGCACCCATTGTGAATGTGATTAATATTGGGAGGAAATTTAATGCCACTAATGAAAGATGAGCTGTGCACGTTTTAAAGGCCTTCATTCTTTCCTGAGCTGTGGCTACTTTAGGTAAAATATAGCCAATACAAACATAACTACACAAGATGACTGCAAAAGGGAGCCAATAAATAAGAAATGGAAAAAAATAAGAAATGACAAGACTGGGAAAATTATCATTACATGCAAGCCTGAAAATCTGACCATGGTCACAAAAATAACTGTTAATAACAACAGACTCACAAAAAGTAAGTCTGGTTACAAAACCAACTGCAATTAAAAGAGAAAATATAGCAAAGATCCAGAAAAAGCCAATCAAAGACAACATTACCCTGTTGGTAACCTTTGTATGATACTGCAAAGGAAACATGATGGCCACCAGGCGATCATAGGAGAGAGCAACTAGATTAAGAGCCTGCATAAAAAGAAAAGTGAAGCAGAAAAAAAGAAATGTCAAACAGTCATTGTAGGGGATATTAAAGTGATCAAATAAAAAGATATCGAGCACTTTTGGCACCAGAGCAGTGCTCTCTAACAGATCCACAAGGGCCAGGTTGAAAACAGCAACATATTTTGCAGTTCTTAGGTTATGATCCAGATATATTACAGCCATGACAGCCGTGTTTGCAAGCACTGAAACAATGTAGACAAGAAATAGAAACACATAGTAATATTTCACATAAGGTATACCAAGAAATCCACTTATTGTGAAAAAAGCAGGACGAATAAATGTGATATTTCTTCCAAGAGCTGAGTTGAAAAGGTTCATGTTGAAATAATTGTGAAGCCTCTCAATGTAGTCAGCAGACACAGACAACAGAGCTTATCTCTGCAAAGCTACACAAACAGCTGTGAAGCTTGAACAACCTTTAACTGTAGGGACTTGTGAAATACAGTTCCTGCATCTGATCCCCTGAGTCAAAACTTTGTAATGAGGCACTACATTGATTATAATATACTGTTAGTGATGTATAAAGCACACCAAAACACATTACCCATAAACATCCAGAAAAACTTTGTAAAGAGAGAAAGCTGTTATAATCTAAAGGGGAAAGAGATGTTCATAAA
>NW_013953193.1:11085-13805 GCF_001266775.1 Austrofundulus limnaeus
AACAACCTTTAACTGGTGAGACTTAAAGTTAAAATCAGTTCCTGCATCTGATCCCCTGAGTCAAAACTTTGTAATGAGGCACTACATCACATTAGCATTACTGTTCATAGGCAGGAGGGAAAAAAACATTTCTAAAAAACAAATCTCAACATTTATCCTAAATAAATATTGCACTATTATCAAGCAAAGAAAAAAATATATCAAACTATTTTCTTGTACACTCATGGAACAAGAATGTTTTTAATGCCAGAAAATATAGTAAGCAATTGTAAAATTCTTTATTTATTGTAAACTGCTCCTTTATAAATCTAAATGTCAACATATGTAAACAAAAGTAAAGCCTGACGGCCCGCCAGGCTTAGTGTCTTAGTGTCAGTGAACTCAGTTCCTGTTATGTACAAACTAACCCTGAAGTCTTCAGACTCTGCTTCCTCCATAGAAGAAGTGCTGGTGGGATTGAGAAGCTCCGAGAAGTATTCCCTTCACCTCCTAACAACATCACTAGCTTTGATCTCATTGAAATATATTTGGATGAAATAATCTGAATGTATCGTTTACATGGGCACAATCCGATCATGACAAGTGCTTACATGCATCCGGCTTTTCTTCAGATTAGAAGCTCTGATGTGCACAGTTGTTAACTTTCCCTAAAAAAACACACAGAAAATAGTTCTTCCACGATGAATATAAACAAACATCTTCTGAGTGCTCAGAATGGACCTGACAAGTTTTAATAATATTGGAAACGTTACTGCACTCCCTGGTTGAGCTACAGGCGATGTGCCGATTTATTTATTTATTTGTTTGTTTGTTTGTTTGTTTGTTTGTTTGTTTGTTTGTTTGTTTTAGAGGGGGGTGAAGCAACACATGCTGTATGTCTTCATTTTTTTATTGAATGAGAAAATGGGAGGAAAGGTTCTGTGCTGCTGGAAACTACAGCGCTGCTGTCCCTCCCACCACTCAGCAGACATGCGCAGTCAGAGGCATTTTTCACAAAAGTCAGATTTCTAAATTCAGAATATGAGCTGCAAGCCGAGTGAGGTGTAAAAACCACGACTTCTAGGTTCTGCAAATTGTGTTGTTGCTCCTGAAGAGAGAAACTCTGACACAGGCTGGTTGAACAGCAATAATCTTTATTTTGCAGTCCAGGARATTTCAGCCAAAAACCAAATTGTGACCTTCTAAGCCAAATGAATCACCAAGTATAAAGATGAAGAAAGAAGGCAAAGAGTAGGGGCGTACAAGCCTTTTTTATAAGTTTCAAAGTGTAGTTCAACAAAGGCACCATAAATTTTGTCACGGTATACCTTAAGCATTCTTTTCCCTAATATGCACTGTAAAACATGAAATGTTGGATTTACTTAACCATGTTATGTGACCTGGTTCCACTTAACTGAGTTGAGTAAATTCAAAGCAATATACCAGTTTTTTAACCAAAGACCATGAGCATGTTGTTTTGAATTTACTCAACTCAGTTAAGTGGAACCAGGTCACATAACATGGTTAAGTAAATCCAACATTTCATTTTTAGAGTGTGGTAATGTGCTAAGCTCTGAAGCTGGGTCTAAAAGAGACGTAACACATCTGTGCATTCCTGAGAAGAGGCCCCCACTCTTAGACACTACATAAATGCCCCTTTGGGACTAATTTAGTCCCGAAAGAAAAACAAAGGATTGGCTGTAAACCTAGAAAAAGAGAACATCTTAGCTACTGCAGCACAAAAACTTTGCTGTTCAATTTTATGGTATATTATCATTTGTCCATTAGCAAATAAGTAAACGGTTCAGTCTACAATTTAGAGGTTGTCTAATTTAGCTAATAACCTACTTTAAGCCTTAAGTGTACATTATTTTAAATCACTTTAAATGTAGGTAAATTAAGCCTAATTTTCTAATAAGGTCAAATTCGGCYACATCAGCCGCACCCCAGGCCTCCTGACCATAAACATCTCCATGACTGACACGAACAAATAATCCATGCATACTCATTTAATAATCTGTGTCACTGCAGGGGACCTGAAGGTTGACTCGTTGAAACTGCTGTTTTTCTTTGCTGGTAGCTTGTTTCAACTCAGCACGGCATTCATGCGTAATAGCTCTTAGTTCTTCCAGCACTTGTTCGATGTCCAGCGGTTTAGACGATACTGAATTGCCGGCGTCTGAGCCTAGCTGACCGTCAGAGGACTCACAGCTGTCTTCAGAATCTGCCTCGCTTGAGTCGCTGTCTAAGATGATCTTCTTTGGCTGTCTTTTGCCTCTTAACGCAGCTTTCTGCAGGATCCGTTCAATTCGCTGGCTGTACCCCCCAACTGCTTCATCAGTTTTGCTCTGAGTGTTGACTCTGTCAGAATTGATTTTCTGGGAACCATCTGTTGTCTTTTTCCTCAGAGTGGCATCACTGGTTCTGCACTGCGTGGCTGGATAAATTGTGATGGTGGTTCTGGCATTTCCTGTCTCCAGGATTCGTTGTTCATCGTCTTCGACATGATAAGTTCCTTCCTGATTAATCACTGGGAGTTGTGGGTAGATTTTCTCACAAACATACAGTGACGGACGAGAAATTTGAGCAACATGAGGAAAAAAGTTTGTCTGCCTCTGTGGCAAATTGAGTTTCCTCACCTGTTTCACCTGTTTCACCTTGATTGGCTGCCGCTCTATCAAGCGCAGCTGCAGCAGGTTTCCCTGATGAGCGTGAAGGGTTTATTAGACGGCACTGCTGAA
>NW_013953193.1:19952-30596 GCF_001266775.1 Austrofundulus limnaeus
GTGTGTGTGTGTGTGTGTGTGTGTGTGTGTGTGTGTGCGTGTGACAACGTTTGTCTAAACAGAGAGAGAGATTTATAGGTAAAACCAACTTGCCTTATTTTGTAGGTCTGGTTCCAAAGTCCGACGTGGGCTGGATGACCCCCCCCCCCTCACCCTTGACCTCTGGCTGCGACAGGAGGGTGTAAGACTCCCTCTTTTTTCTTTTTACAGGACTCTCATTCATTGAAAATCAAAGGAAAGAGAGAAAGAAAGAAAGAAAAAACAAAAACAAAGGTTCAATATTTTGTGCTAGTGGAAATTCATGTCTAAAATATGAGCATTCTAATACAATCACAGTTAGGTCTCAGTTAAATGCATGTTAACACAGGCACACAGCAAAGGCAAGAAAACGCACAGAACACTATTTAATCTTGTAGTACATTTTTTGTCTCACACACACAAAAACCACTGGCTCACATGGGGAACATTAACAACAAACAGTAACCAAAACAGGAGTTCTTAGACAGACTTGCACTCCAGCAACCCCATAGAAATCTAATCAGCCTTCCATCACATAAAAACCAAAATATCTAAAATTATACACAAATATAAATTGATTCCCTAACCATAAGAGGATGGATTTTAATCTTACTGCTGACAGCTGCAGATTCGCAGTAGCATGCAGACACACTCAAACAAAGAAAGCACACACAGCCAGGAAGAAAAAATAGAGAGGAGAAAAAATGCAAATGTGCTCTAAAAACAATACATGTAAATACTATATTTTCAAAGTATAAAGATGTGATTCTATTGTTCAAGGTCCATGTCATGATTGTGATACCATGTACAGATGTGTGATCCCCTCATAAATCCATGTGTTTTGACCTTTTATAGTGGGTTCATCAAACAATCCATGTRCCATTCACACCAGTTTGACTCATAAAATGAGTCAAATTTCAAACAGACATTCACTAGAATTGTGCTAAAATTTAAACCGCAGTGCAGTCAAAATTTCGCACACAATTCTTATTAGAAGCAGTTATTGTCCTGCTTTTTAATAAAAAAAAAACACCCCCCCCCACTTCATCGTGAGACCACACACCGATATTTTATGATATGAATTACTAATAAACCATGGCAATAATTATATTAACATTGTACTTATTCTTTCATTTATTTATTTATTTATTTATTTATTTATTTATTTATTTATTTATTTATTTAGTAATCAGTGTACTTCAGACAATCAACAGAGTCCCGCTCTGAACAGACACACAAACACTGTTTTCACACGGAAGCTCTTCCTTTTTTCTTTTTTTTTCTTTTTCAACCAAGAGCCGCACCTGAACCATAAATCACAGACGCACAACCCCTATGCACATAGAGCTCTGCCTGTCTCCCAAACTTCAGGGCAGGCTCAACTCTATGGAGCAACCAAAAAATATATAAAAATAACAGTAAAAATAAAAAAAATGCAGTCAAATTCCACATGAACAGCCGAGTTGCAAAATTCCAAATCAGTCCTAGCTTCAACTTTATCTAAATTTCAACTGGGCTATAAATTAAATGCATACATTTTGCTCTTGAGCAAATTACAGGTAATTTCCTATGGCCATGAAATACCACGCGCTGGCTAGGCAAAACGTAAAACATCAATCAGGGCCCTACAACCTCCCTGTTATGGATTCTCATCTTTCCGCATCAATCTTTCATGCTTCATAAACCAAAAAGTTATAAATAATATTAAATGATAAACAGCTGTATTTTCTCTGTAGACCCCAACACTTCACCAACAACTAAACCAGTGACTCATGTCATACAAATGCCTGCATACGCACACCGAGAAAAGTCACAGCTGAGGTGAAGACAGTCAATAAATCACATTATCAACATTCACCAAGAACCCTGCTGTCTTTCCTCAGAGAGAAATCCCCTACTTAATGCAGACTAAACAATGGAATATTGCAAAAAAAAGTTCCACAAAAATTTAGAATTTACACAGAGGTCTCCTCAGAGCAACAAACAATCCACAGAATCCCCAAACAGAAACTATAGGCCAACTCCACCCAACACCATCATCAGCCACTGAAGTGTTCCCTGTCTGGTGAAAAATGACTCACCCTTTTAGCCGGCTTGCAGAAAACAGTTCAGTGCGACGGCGGTGTCTTCTGTAGTATAGGACCTCTGTCATGTGACGCCATTTAATGAGGTGTAAAAACCACAAGTTCTGGGTTCTGCAAACGGTGTTGTTGCTCCTGAAGAGAAAAACCCTGAAACAGGCTGGTTGAACAGCAATAATCTTTATTTTGCAGTCCAGGAGATTACAGCCAAAAACCAAATTGTGACCTTCTAAGCCAAATGAATCACCAAGTAGAAAGATGAAGAACGAAGGCAAAGAGTAGGGGCGTACAAGCCTTTTTATAGGTTTCACAGTGTAGTTCAACAGAGGCACCATAAATTTTGTCATGGTATACCTTAAGCATTCCTTTCCCTAATATGGTAATGTGCCGAGCTTTGAAGCTGGGGTCTAAAAGAGACGTAACACGTCTGTGCATTCCTGAGAAGAGCCCCCCACTCTTAGACACTACACGAGCTTGAACTAGCCTTCAACTTGTAAACGGCCGCAATCAGTTGCACGAACACCAAGCCATGCTCAATTAGCGTGGTTCATTCAAGCCAGGTGTAAAGAATCTGGGAGTAATGCACGTTCACGGTTCGTTTACTAAACCCACTGGGTGGATCAAAGATTTCCTGATCAGTTATGTACATTAAGACATGTGAGTCTCACTTCTTCCAGCAGTTTAATGGTTAATTATGAAAAGAAACACAGACTGATGCTGGAATAATTTCAAAAGTAAAAACGTTTTGTGTCAATGAACAAAGTACAAAATTAAAATGAACAGCTGATCGCTAACTTAAAATGATCGCTGTAGGAAAAGACGAGGGACAGAGGGACGGGGGTTGGGGGTTTGGGAGGGGTTAGAAGCTGAAGTTCTGAAGAAGGGACGGGGCGGGGAGCGCGAGTCTGGCTCCAATGCGGGCATGTGCGTGTTGGGGGCAGACAGGGGTGGGAAGGTGCCACGGTGGTGGAATTGGAGGGGTGTGGCCTGTAGTAGGCACAAAAGGGGGGGGGGGACTTGCCATATTATTTATAGACTATTTTAAAGGTAAAACTGAGGTTAAGACTTTTTAATTATTCTTTTTCATGAAAAATCTGGTAAATAAATTAAATAAATATATTTTCTGCAATATTTTAATGCAAAGAAAAAAAGAATAAATTTAATAAATATGTGAAGAACTGATTTCTGACCAGACACTGCAAAAATTAGCCATCTAAAAATAAGTTAAAATACTACATTAGACCCTTATTCTTTTCAAATTAATAATAATTAATAATCTGCAGTTTGAAAGTTGCACTTGGTAAGACTTCTTGAAGTAAAAAAAAAYCTTTTCAGGTTAACAAGATTAATAACCCAACATAGTCTGATCTTGTTTAATATAACGGTCTAAAAACAAGATCAAAGATACTTTTTAGCTGATATAAGACTGTAAAACTTGGTTAGAGGAACATTTTTCTGCAGGAAAATGACTGTCTACTGCTCAAAAAAACATTAAAAGATTAAAAAAGGTTCACTTTAAACCTGGTCAGGATCAGGTTAGTATCAGAGCACTTGTTACCACAGAAATATAAGTGCTTCCTCTATCATGCTATTCAATGCTTAATTAATTCAGGTTTACACCAAAATCCTGGGTTAATCCCTTATCCTAGATTTGTGCAATAGGCCTCTGGTCAGTTTTCCACAATCAGAATAAGATGACCAGATTAAGTGTTTACATGCACACCGTTCGCATTATCAATCAGCATAAACCACCTCTCTCATTGCGAATACAAACTCATTTGGATTGAGCTGAATCGGATCAGAATAATTCCGAATTGGGTGTTCATATGACACATTTTTTATTCCAAATGGCCATTTATATCCGATTACTTATGGACATAAGTAATCGTAAGTGTAGCCACTGATTGAGGTCAACAGCACTCCACCTTCACTGAGCACAGTGTTAGTGAAGTGCTGCTTCCCCCACCTCAACTGCCGGATAATTTGCCAGAATTTCCTCAGAGCCAATCGAGAGTCTTTGTCCAAGGCCTTACCGAACTCCTCCCACATCGGAGCTTTTGCCTCAGCAACGGCCTTGGCAATGGCCTGCTTGGCCTGTCGATACTCCTCAGCTGCCTTCAGAGTCCTACCAGCCAACAAGGCCAGATAGGACTCATTCTTCAGCTTGACAGCCTCTCTTATACTGGGTGTCCAGCACTGAGTTCGAGGATTGCCACCGCAAGCAGCATCGACAACCTTGCGGCCACTGCTCAAGAATAGCCGCTTCAACAATTGAGGCGCAGAACATGGCCCACTATGTCTCAATGTCCCCCACCTTGGCTGGGATGTGGTTGAAGTTCTCCCGGAGGGGTGAGTTGAAGATCTTTCAGATGGGTTCCTCTTCCAGGCATTCCCAGCAAACCCTTAGGACATGCTTGGGTCTACTGGGTCTGTCCAGTATCTTCCCCTGCCATCTGATCCAACTCACTACCAGGTGGTGATCTGTTGACAGCTCAGCTCCTCTCTTCATCCAAGTGTCCAAAACATGTTGCTGCAGATCAGATGACATGACTACAAAGTCAATCATTGATGTGTGATCTAGGGTGTCCTGGTGCCATGTGCACTTATGGACGCCCTTATGTTCAAACATGGTGTTTGTGATGGACAAACTGTGATTAGCACAGAAGTCCAACAACAGAACAGGGTTTAGATCGGTGAGGCCATTCCAGAGAGCACCTTCCAGCACCCCCATTAAGGACTCCAAGAGAGCTGGGTACTCCGAACAATCATTCGGTGGATAAGCACAAATGACAATCAGAGCCTGCTCCTCCACCCGAAGGTGCAAGAAAGCTACCCTCTTATCTACCGGGTTAATCTCCAATGCACAGGCACCAAGTCAGGGGTGGTGATGGTGGTGGTGGRAGGTAAAAGTAGACCCACATCAGCTCGGCACCTCTCACCATGGGCAATTCCAGAGTAGAATAAAGTCCAGCCCCTCTTGAGGAGATCGGTTCCGGAGCCCATGCTTGTGCGTTGAGGTGAGCCCAATTGTCTAGCCGGTACCTCTCAATCTCATGCACAAGCACAAGCTTCTTCCCTGGTGTTTTTGCAAAAAGTGTTTAAGGTGAATTTTTCTCCAGATACAAAACATGCTTTCATAAGTTTATAGAGCGATATTTTTTTCTAATTCTGTTAAACAATATAATGCAGATCCAGAAACAGGTTTTCAAAGAAAACATAACCCTTTTAGTAACATTTATTTGATCATGCAGCTGTAAAATGAGCACAAGTCAATCAAATGAGAGCAACCAGATTATGATCCTCATACAGTATATTACAATCATAACATCCGTGTTTCTAAAAATTGAAACAATGTAGACAAAAGAAGTAAGACATAGTACTCTACAGAACATACACCAAAAATATCACTTATTATATTTACTTTTATAATTTATTCATTTTAAATTTACATTGGTAAAATATTTTCATGCATTACTAATTTAGTCATGTAAATAAACATGTACAAATTGTGACAACATGTTGTTATTTTCTACATTTTTACAACACAAAAATCATGATTTACAGCAAATCATACTGCACTAATATAGGGAATTATTTCAACAGTAGCCCGGATAAAATTTATTTAAACATAATTTTTGATTGACTCCTCAATTTGAAAAGTGTTTTCAAGGATAATTTGATATTTTGTGTCTGCAGAACATAAATTATTGGATTTAACATGGGTGGAATAACTGAGCTCAAAGACAGGTTTATGATCCTGGCTTTTTGATATATGTTTCCATTCATGGTGAGTGTAAATAATACCGGGATGAAATTATTTCCCACTAATGATAAATGAGCTGTGCACATTTTAAAGGCCTTCATTCTTTCCTGAGCTGTGGCTACTTTAGGTAAAATATAGCCAATACAAACGTAACTACACAAGATGACTGCAAAAGGAAGCCAATAGAGAAGAATTTGAAAGAATTAGGCAATGACAAAGCTGGGAAAATTATCATTACATATGCAAGTCTGTATATCTGACCATGTTCACAGAAATAATTGTTAATAACCACATACTTACAGAAGGAAAGTCTGGTGACAAAACCAACACACAYAAAAGACAAATTATAACAAAGATTCAGAAAAAGCCAATCACCGACAACATTACCCTATTGATAACTTTTGTTTGATATTGCAGAGGAAACATGATGGCTCCCAGGCAATCATAGGAGAAAGCAACCTGATTAATAGCCTGCGTAAAAAGAAAAGTAAAGCAGAAAAAAAGAATTGTCAAACAGTCATTGTAGGGAATATTAAAGTGATCGAATAAAAAAAGATGTTGAGCACTTTCAGCACCAGAGCAGTGTTTTCTGACAGATCCACAAAGGCTAAGTTGAAAACAGCAAATTACTTTGGAGTTCTTAAGTTATGCTCCAGATGTATTACAGCCATAAAAGCTGYATTTCCAAGCACTGAACTAATGTAGACAAAGAAAAAAGGCATAGTAATACTGCATTATAAAACTTCATAAATCATATTKTGACAGGTGGTTAATCGACAAAAAAGATGACTCCAACAGTTAACGTTGATGTTTTAAGCAAGATGTTTCTATAATATGTAACACTCAACACTATGACATCAAGCATACAGTATTATACCACAATATTTATGTGAATGTAGACAAAAAGAATAAAGACAGTAATATTTTACATAAATTTCACCAATAAATTCATTATTTTGTTTTACTATTATAAACTGATCATTTTCAAGGTTGAATAAAAGTTTTATAACAATGTATTCAAGAATTTTTCATATCTGTGCAAACTGTAACATGATGTTTTTATTTGCTATCTTACTACAACAAGCATAACATCACTGACAGCAAATCATACTATAGTGACATGGTGAAGTTTTTTTCAACAGTAGATGAGAAAAATTTCATTCAAACGTATTTTTGGATTGTTTTTTCTTTTTAAACATTTTTTTCAACGATAATATAATTTCTTGTGTTTGCAGAACATAAATTATTGGATTTAACATGGGTGGAATCACTGAGCTCAAAGACAAATTTATGATCCTAGCATTCGGGTGTATGTTTGCACCCATTGTGAATGTGATTAATATTGGGATAAAATAGATTGCCACTAATGAAAGATGAGCTGTGCACGTTTTAAAGGCCTTCATTCTTTCTTGAGCTATGGCTACTTTAACYAAAGCATAGCCWATRCAAACATAACTACACAAGATAATTGAAAAAGGAACCCAAASAGAAAAACTGATTAAAAAACGAGCAATGAATAAACTAGGAAAATTATCATTACATGCAAGTCTGAAAATCTGACCATGGTCACAAAAAAAACTGTTAATAACAACAGACTCACAAAAGGAAAGTCTGGTGACAAAACCAACTGCAATTAAAAGAGAAAATATAACAAAGATCCAGAAAAAGCCAATCAAAGACAACATTACCCTATTGGTAACTTTTGTATGATATTGCAAAGGAAACATGATGGCCATCAGGCGATCATAGGAGAGAGCAACTAGATTAAGAGCCTGCATGAGAAGAAAAGTAAAGCAGAAAAAAAGAAATGTCAAACAGTCATTATAGGGAATATTAAAGTGATCAAATAAAAAGATATCGAGCACTTTTGGCACCAGAGCAGTGCTCTCTAACAGATCCACAAGGGCCAGGTTGAAAACAGCAACATATTTTGCAGTTCTTAGGTTATGATCCAGATATATTACAATCATAACAGTTGTGTTTCCAAGCACTGAAACAATGTAGACAAAAAATAGAAACACATAGTAATATTTCACATAAGGTATACCAAGAAATCCACTTATTGTGAAAAAAGCAGGACGAATAAATGTGATATTTCTTCCTAGAGCTGAGTTRAAAAGGTYCATKKTGAAATAATTGTGAAGCCTCTCGKTGTTTTCAGATGACAGACAACAGAGCTTATCTCTGCAAAGCTACACAAACAGCTGTGAAGCTCGAACAACCTTTAACTGGAGGGACTTGTGAAATACAGTTCCTGCATCTGATCCCCTGAGTCAAAACTTTGTAATGAGGCAGTACATCACATTATTATTACTGTTCATAGGCAGGAGGGGGAAAAACATTTCTAAGAAACAAATCTTAACATTTATCCTAACTAACAACTGCACTATTATCCAGCAAATTTTAAAATGTCTATGTTCTTGTAGACTCATGGAATAAAAATGTTTTTAGCGTCAGTAATGTAGGGGTCACTTCGAGTGAGAAAACAAGATTTTTCTGCTTCTAAAGCAGGCCTCGGACGGGTCTGGAAAGAAGACAGGAACTCTGTTCCAYTCTGAACTTTATTTAGGCCATGACAGGTCATTCTAACCATGGAAGAGAACCTCTCTTTCTCTTAATCAGATAATGGACAGAATAATCTTCATTGTTCGTGATTCATTTGTCATTTAACTAAGAATCTTCATGCGTTTGTTAAATCAAGATAATGCCTGTCACATGAAAAAGTAGAACTTCTTTTCACTTATCGTGCCTTAAAGATTTATAATGGTATAAATTGTGGTGGGCACCAGTTCACTAAAGCACAAATCCGCTAATTGCGGACCTGAACATTTTGTTTGCGCTTTAGTGGTCTTACTAATTTCTATAATTCACAAGCAGAATTGTGCTTTTTAAATTTAAATTGTAGTTCTGCCAATAACTAATTTTCTACCAGTCATCATTATCTTGAACAGTGGAACGAATTGCTGCCAGGACTCACAACATACATGATCCATCCAACAGCTCCCCTCCCAGCTTAACATTTRAATTGCGAAGATATATGTCCTCCCTGCCTGTCACTTTGGGTCACGGTTCAGTCGGTTCTCATTTTAGTAGGTCAGCTTTGCATAGTATTTTTGCTGGCAGCAATCTAAATTACTCATATGGCTTCTGTTAAATGATAATAATAAACACAGTGCAAAACAGAATATTCAGTAGCCAGCAAGGACCCACATTTTACAGACATTTCCCACAACGCTTTTTGTCTGGTTTCGTAGCAGGAAAGCAATGTTTAGAACTCCCTTTCCCAGCAAAATCAGTAAACGTTTGTAAACCATACTAAAATTTTGTATGCATTGATTTATTTTACTTTACAATCGGAGCTCCCTTTTTAAAAAAAATAAAGTTTAAAGCTGGGGCTCAATACTTGACGTAACTGGTCGAAGCAACGGGGTTATAGACTTATGGTGAAGAAGAATGAAATCTAGTGGTCAACTGGAGCAGCTGCAGCTACATGGAAAACATTATGATGCATCTCARAAATSAAAAAGAAAAAATAAGTAGSTCCTCTGGATGGGTTCTTTTGTGAAAAGTTTCGTCTCTCCTCCAAGAGACTTCTTGAGTCTGATGAGTTTCAGGTGAACCGGGAAACTTTAAAATCCAATGGAAACATGAAAAACTTGGTTCGGAGCTGTGAGCAGCTCGAACCAAAACAGGAAACTCGGGAGTGCGCCACCACGTAAGCCTGCCGCAGTTTTCCTTTATGCAGTTTTACTAAGATAAAGCTGTTTGTTGCTGGCATGGTTGAGAACTATTGCATGCTTGATTTCGAAATGCTGTGTTTAAACGTTGTTTAACTTCTGTGAACTTTCGTTCCAAAAGCTGTTTTGTGAATGCACAGGTTGTGTGCAACTTTGAGCTGCTATATAAAAAACTGGCAGCCATCTTCTTGCAGAAGAGTGTGGCGAGGGAGGCGGGACTCCTTGCGTAAGACGCTCTCTGATAGGCTGACTGGTACGCCAACCGCCGAGTTGACGCCCAGTTTGTCTCTGCTGGTTAAATCAAACTGCAAGTGTGAACTTTGAAAACTGTCTACATCTGCTGGTTTTAAAAGGGTAATACATGCTTCAAAAAATAATTTAACCCATTTCTACACATTTTTAAGCAATTCAGCTTACAATTCAAACTCAAACAAAGTTTAATCAACTCTGTTTATTCAAAATAAACTAAAGCCTAAAACAAAAGCATTAATAACACTTAATTCTTCTAAAATAAATGGTTTATTTCTAAAAACAAATTTCTATATTAAACAGGTTTTTACTTTTTAACTAGAACTCATTCTGTTTAAATAAACACTGTTTGGGTAGGGAAGTGTTTAATAAAAAGCTTAAATCCAAAACGTGCTACAAGCAATCTGGGAAGGTTTGCACTTAAAAATTGGACAACCTCTTATTAAACTAAAAGGGATTTGTTTAATAGGTTGACTCTGTTAAAATATTTAATCCTAAATATAGAAAAAACATTAAAGTTAACAAATTAACTTTAAAAAAAATTAAAAGCAGTAAAAACACACTGGTTTTAAACAAAAATACAGACTCTACACTGAAAAAATWACTTGTAAGATATACAGTACTTGAAAAAATCCTCTAAAAATTTGCACTAAAGTTTAAGTAAATTTAAATGCTACAAATTCATGTAATATTTATTCATCATTATCTAGTAAATTTTATTAAGAATAGTTAAAGATTTGTGAATAAATCAGGTAAATTTTACTTAATTTGATCAAGTGTATGTTACAAAATTTAA
>NW_013953193.1:34211-36827 GCF_001266775.1 Austrofundulus limnaeus
GTGCATTTTTGTGTGTGTGTGTGTGTGTGTGTGTGTGTGTGTGTGTGTGTGTGTTTGGACAGCTTCTCTAAGCAGTAGAGTCCCAAAAGCAAGTTGAAAAACATGAAATAAATGAGTTTTGCATAATAGGTGCCCTTTAAATATGAAGGCCAATTCCACAGTAATTGGTTTGGTTTAAATCATCTTTTCAACGCTGTGGGACAAAGCAGATAAAAATGAATTCCATACATTTTGTTGTCAATTTACTGTCTCAGTTTGGTAAACTGTGCATCCACTGATTTGTATCTATTTTTATCTATTTGTATCTTCTATTTGTATCTAAAGAGTATATTGCCTATTGTTCTGACTAGTCATTGATTCAATTTAAAATATATTAAATGCATGTTTAGATATCACATATCTAAGATTTGACTAGTGTAAATTAAATTTCAAATATCTTGAAAGCAAATATTGACTTGGCAAAACCAACTTAGAGATAATTGGAACAGTGTTTTTGACTGGTCAAATTTTCTTTTAAGATATTACCAAGTGAATTACAGATATCTGGAACATTATTTTCATCTCCATATGTGGTTTTTCTATTTCAGATATATTGACTTAGCAACTTGAAACGTCCGAATGATGTGCAAGATGTCTTGACAAATTCAACACATCATAGATTTATGTTCTTTTAGCAAAAAGTGTTTGAGGTGTTTTTTTCTCTAGAAACACAACATGCCTTCATAAGTTTATAGAGCAATATTTTTTCTAATTATGTTAAACAATATAATGCAGAGCCAGAAACAGGTTATCAAAGAAAACATAACCCCTTTAGTGACATTTATTTGATCATGCAGCTGTAAAAKGAACCCAAGTCAATCATTTGAGGGCAACCAGATTCTGATCCTCATACAGTATGTTACAATCATAACAGCCATGTGTAGTGGTCACCCTGGGTGGAATAAACGTTCCACCTGCCTTTGAACTTGACCACGGAAGGCCTCCTTTAAAGAACAGAACTCTGTTCATTTTTTATGGTCATAACATGTTNGTGGCTGCTGTAAAAACAGCAGAACTATCATCCCATGAAGAAGTGGGCGGAGCTTCACCTTGGGTTGCCTCGTGAGGAGCTGGAGTCTGGTTTAGGTTGCTATAGGTCACTGTTATTGTGACGTCAGAATAATGTGCTTTGAGAAAAAAACGTTTTCAGATACCTAAAAATGCATGTAATTATAGCTAAAAAACGGCTGGGTGCATTTTTGTGTGTGTGTGTGTGTGTGTGTGTTTGGACAGCTTCTCTAAGCAGTAGAGTCCCAAAAGCAAGTTGAAAAACATGAAATAAGTGAGTTTTGCATAATAGGTGCCCTTTAAATATGAAGGCCAATTCCACAGTGATTGGTTTGGTTTAAATCATCTTTTCAACGTTGTGGGACAAAGCAGATAAAAATGAATTCCATATATTTTGTTGTCAATTTACTGTCTCAGTTTGGTAAACTGTGCATCCACTGATTTGTATCTATTTTTATCTATTTGTATCTAAAGAGTATATTGCCTATTGTTCTGACTAGTCATTGGTTCAATTTAAAATATATTAAATGCATGTTCAGATATCACATATCTAAGATTTGACTAGTGCAAATTAAATTTCAAATATCTTGAAAGCAAATATTGACTTGGCAAATCCAACTTAGAGATATCTGGAACAGTGTTTTTGACTGGTCATATTTTCTTTTAAGATATTGTGGTGTATTTCATGTCCTGTCTCTTTAAGAACTGTGGACGCACGTACGGGCGGGGGCGCGCCCTTTGTGCGGAGTCCATTTTTACCATCACGCTGTGAGGACCCTCTTTTACATCTCTCTCGCAATAAACATGTCCAAAGCTGAAGAGGGTTTTAACATCCAGCAGCTTACAGGCAAGATGCGCTCTCTGATTTTCCATCAACCCAGCAGCAAGCAGCCGAGAGCAGACGGGCAGACGGAGGGGAGACGAGAAGGGTCCAACCGCTGACAAAGCTCCGAAGAACCGAACAAAGAACACGACAATATTACCAAGTGAATTACAGATATCTGGAACATTATTTTCATCTCCATATGTGGTTTTTCTATTTCAGAAATATTGACTGAGCAACTTGAAACGTCCGAATGATGTGCAAGATGTCTTGACAAATTCAACACATCATAGATTTATGTGTTATTTTAGCAAAAAGTGTTTGAGGTGTATTTTTCTCTAGAAACACAACATGCCTTCATAAGTTTATAGAGCAACACCTTTCTCTGTGATCGGCCCTAAATTATGGAATGACTTGCCTTTGCAGATCAGAGAGGCCCCTTCACTGTCCACTTTTAAAGCTYGTCTTAAAACCCATCTATTTTACTTGGCTTTCAACACCAGCAGGATTGAGTTTTAAATTGTATGTTTTTGTTTTTAAACCGTTTTTAATCACTTTTTATTATGTTGTTGTTTTAATTTACCACACTTTGTATCAGCTGTGGTTGTTTTAAAGTGCTTTATAAATAAAGTTGGTATGGTATGGTATTGTATGGTATTTTTTTCGACCACATCTTTTCCTTCCCTTCGCCTCTCTATTAATGTGCTTGGACACAGAGCTCTGTGAACAGCCAGCCTCTTTAGCGA
>NW_013953193.1:37927-39629 GCF_001266775.1 Austrofundulus limnaeus
TTCCTGGCATATTTGTGAAGGCCCAAGGCACAAGTTGTGGAGGAAGCAGGCAGCCACGATGATCTTCACCACCACATCTGTTCTGCTGTGTTCTGCACATCACAAAGGCATCTCCATCTGCACTTCAGACATCCAAACGCTTGCAACTGTAGTGTATTTTCATGTACCGCCCCTTTAAGACGGGAGCGCGCTTTCGAGCGGACACGCGCCCTTTGTTCAGAGAGCCCACGGACCACCACGCTGTACGGACCCCCTCTTCCATCTCTCTCGTCAATAAACGTGTCCAGAAGCTGAAGAAATCGTCTTTTCGTCATTCAAGTGTTAGCTAAAAGAGGTATTTAACATCCAGCAGCTACAGGAAGACGTCCTCTGATTTTCCAGCGAACCAGCCAAGTGAAGCAGCAGGCAGCACCAGCCGAGAACAGACGGGAGCAGACAAAGAGAGACGGAGGGTCCGAGCAACGACAAAGCCCAGCAGAACCGAACCGGACCGAGACACAACAAAATGGCGACGAGGATGGGATCTGTAAAGCTTTAAAAGGTTAATATCAGATTAACGGAGGTTTATCGGTCGTAATATCTCTCTTTTATTTGATTTTTATGCCTTTGAGGCTCAGGAGCGGTTCATTTGAAGTTTTGTCGACTGCTAACAGCGTGGGGCTCTGTGTAATTGTCRGGAGTTCTGTCTTTGTTTGTTCTTCGTGTGTCCCACCTTGCTAAGCTATTTTTTTATGACAGTGTTTCTCACCGCAGAGAGCTTAAGTGTGTGTACTCTGGCGGTTTGTGAGTTAAAATACGCGTATAATTGAAGTAAATGTGTTGAGATGCGCATCTCTGGTAAAGTGTGTTAGCTGCTAATCCGTAGTTACAGACACGGGTAGGCCGAAGAGACGTCTTTTGCCACCCGGTAGCTGCTGGAATGTGCAGTGGATGAAGCCGTTCAGCCTGAGATTTTTTGTTATTTCGCCTGAATAGGAGTAACGGTTGCAGGTTCTTTTAAGGCCTAAAGAGCTGTATAATTCCGATGAAAAAGGTCAGGGAGATAATGAATAAATTGGGTGTTGGAAGTTTCGTCTGAAAAAAAAAAAGGGAAATTAAAGGGAGGCCTGTCAAGTTTTTTTGTTGTTTTTTTAAAAGTTCTGTTTAAGCAAGGAGTACAGACCTGTGTGTTTCTGTCTTAAATGTGTGTTTGATGTTAAATGTGGGGTTTTCTTGTTGTTTTTTCTGTTATTTTTGTGAATTAACTTGGCGCCATTTGGGCTGGAATTCAAATAGTGGGGGTGATTCGAAGTTTTTTCTCTTGCTGGAGTTTCTTTGTCTTGTCTAAGAAGTGATTTATGACAGTGGGGGTTGTTTTGCTGCTGTGAAAAGCATCTGGTTCCCATTAACTTGTTTTTCTCTTTTCTCTATGTGGTCTTTTGTTCGGAGCGCCTCCTGCTGCTGGTGAGAGAGAACTCCTGCTGCAGGACCGAGCTGTGAGGCTGCTCCTATTTTTTGCAAGGCGAGTAATTTTGGTTTTATCCACAAACTACAAAAGAAAAGAAAAAAGAAAAAGCAGTATTTTAATTTTTGTCATTTTTTTGAGTGTCAGTGACCGTTTCAATTTCATTTCACGGTCAAAGGGAGGTGTATAAATACAAGATTAAATCCAAACTCAAATTAATAAATGCTTTATTGAAAGAAAGAAAGAACAAAGTTGATT
>NW_013953193.1:40887-43925 GCF_001266775.1 Austrofundulus limnaeus
CAGACAATCCTGTTTGACTTCATGATGATCCAAAGACTTTTGTGTGATAACTAAGTTTTGGAGTTAGTAATTACTGCGTGAGGATTAAAAACTGAATTACTGGGGTAGGTTTACATGTACTGTTCTTTGTCAATCAACAAGTACTGCTATGACTTGGTTGGAAAGTAGATGTTAATACAAGGAGTTTGTGGATAAAATAGTTAAAGTGATTTTGCAGAAATTGAACATAAAACAGAGGTTGGCTCTGTTAGTGAGGGATTGTTGCTGCACAGTTATGCTGACGTGTGCGAAAGCCTTGATTTTGGAATGGGTTGGTGTTGTGGTGCCAGGAGGTCAAGTTCAGATGCCATTGCTCAAGTGGTGATGTGTCAGATGAGGAGTTTGGAGTACATCAGGGAATTCTTGAGATGTACCCTTAATAAGTTGTTTGTTTGAAGTTTTTCTGTTTTTTGTTATTTTTTGACATTTACTCTTATGTTTTGACATAAATCTGTGTTGATTTTTGGTAAAGAAAAGAAATATTTACTCTTCCTTGTGAATTTTGTTTTGTTTTGTTTTTATTTTTGTGTCTTCATATTTACATTATGCAGAGGTTTTGGTACAAGGGGGGTGAACAAGAGTTAAAATTTCACACACTCAGAGATGTCATAATTTCAAGACATGTGACATTGATTTTTGTTTTTAATTTCCATTTGAATGTGACATTTATTTTCCACAAGAGACTGCTGTTTGTTTTCTGTCTTTCCAGGTTATGACAGGCGCGTTCTGGTGTTTGAATGGACTTTGGACACTGGACTTTAATGCTCAACTCAGGAACTTTCGTGCTCATGTATGGACTCAAAACTGGACTCTGATCTGAGTCTGTCAAGCTGAAGATGCAGCTGTTCCATATTGCTCTACATATATACCTCAAGATGAACTGTCATGATATCAGCTGGGTTCTAATGTTTTTCATGTCTGAGTTCTGAAGTTTTTGATTTTTCATGATTTATGTTTTGGTTGATTTTCATATGTTAATCATTTTCTTTTGTATTCATTTTAATCTAGGTTGCATGTTTTAAGTTGTAGTGAGGTTTTTGTTTAAATTAGCATAAGGAATGCTCTGAGGACTTTGATTGGTATTAAGTCCTTTGATTAGCTACTGTTAATTGGTAATTCTAAAAGGAGTTTCTTTCACAAGATTGGCATAGTGTGAAGGTTTCTCTGATCGCAGGATTTTTTTGGTGCCTCTTTCTGTTTCATGAGGGAGGTTTTTGATTCTGTGGATCTTATTAGATTATGTCTAGTGTATAGCTGGCCTGTGAATTTCCTGTGGTGACACTTTGGTCACTGTCAGGAGGTTTGGGGGTGTGGCTAATGGATAGTCGAATNGTATAACATTGCTTGCCCGGCCTATGACAGCCGGGCCCACATCTTACAGACTTCGTGATTGCTTTCTGTTTCATGTCTGCCCATCAATAAATGACTTTATAATCATACCCGCAAGACTTGTCTTTTAAACACCCTTTTCGCCGTGTTTCTGACTATCTTTGCCGCGACAACGTGAAAAAAAGGATTTAAAAGCATGATGTGATAACTTTAAAAATGCTTTAACCTGCCAAGTTCTGTGCCTTTTTGTTCAGCCTGCAGCACACTAAATATTGCAAATCTAAATATTTTTCCTGCACTTTCTGTCTCTCCATCACCTCCAAACATTCAGTTTTGGCATCTTCATTTTTTTCCTGTAGATTTTTCACTTCTTTACATAAAACAAGACTGGACAGGATGAGACTGGAGTTCAGGTTTTATACCAAACTACTGTGTTGCCTACCACTGTGTTGCACATCAGAAAGAATGACATTTAAAAAAATGTGTTGTACAAAGTCATAACTCCAGTTTTATTCGGCATATCAGAGTAATTTAAAAACTGAGGTAAAATTTTTGTGCTCTCCTTCTTACTACAATTGAAGCAGTTAGATAAATGTATTTTCCCGGTTAGAATGATCTAGATGGGTCATGAAACCAGGATACAGTAGTGTATGCAGGGACTCCAGAAATCATAAAGAAGAGAAATGAAATTTAACCGTTGTAAGACAGAGTACATGTGTCTGACTGGGAGGGGCAGGTGGAACAGAGAGTTACAAGAAGCATGAAGCACAAAGTAATAGGACCTTAAGTACTTAGGTTCAACTATTCATGTAAATGTATAGTTAATAAAAGATAGGCACCTAGTAAAGTCATGCTACAAGTAGTCTGTCCAAGAAAATTGGAAGTGTGATAAAAAGGTGCAGAAAAAGTCCCAGGAAGATGAACAACTAGGAGGTAACGTTAGAATGGCCAGATTAAGATGGTTTGGACATGTCCAGAGGAGGCACAGTTCATATAATGATTTGTGAAATTTAGCAATGGAGCTCCAAGTAAAAAGACAAAACAGAAGGCAATAGAGGACATTTGGATATGGAGTGACATTTTTCTGAGACCTAAATATATTTAAGATATTAGGGTATCAAGTACACCTTATGTAAACTCTTCATGTTACAAATCTGTAATGCATTCGTCAAAAACGTGCTCAGGACGACAGGGGCCAAGGAGGACATGTATACACGATTATGAATATAACCCACTTTCTGTCAAAATGATGGATGACCCAAAGGTCATGGGTCAAGCTGTTACCTCCAGGGTCAAGGTGTGACCTGTGGGGTCATGGGAAATCCCCCCTCTTTCTCCCCCCTCCCTTTACCCACCTTTAATTTTAACAGGTCTGTGACCTCTGAGGTCATGAGAAAAGTTCTCTAATAATAGAAGCAAAAGGAATAGAAAGTATCTTTTGATGTTGTCCAAAGAGAATGGAATGAATGAATTGAACTAAAAGCTCTTTTATGCATTTTAAAAACAATAAACCTATCCTAATCTAACAATCACACGGTAAATGGTCTCACTTGCATCCTCCTCTCTCTTTCTCTCTGCCTCTTTGACTCCACAGAAGTTGACCTGGTCCATTCAACCCCACCACATACACACACAGACACACACACACACACACACACACACACACACAC
>NW_013953193.1:44625-46371 GCF_001266775.1 Austrofundulus limnaeus
ACACACACACACACACACACACACACACACACACACACACACACACACACACTGTGGTGTATTTCATGTACCGCCCCTTTAAGACACGGGAGCGCGCTTGAGAGCGGGGGCGCGCCCTTTGTGCAGAGTCCATTTTACCATCACGCTGTGAGGACCCTTTTTCCATCTCTCTCTGAATAAACATGTCCAAAGCTGAAGATATCGCCTTTTCTTCATTCAAGTGTCAGCTAAAGAGGGTTTTAACATCCAGCAGCTTACAGGCAAGATGCGCTCTCTGATTTTCCATCAACCCAGCAGCAAGCAGCCGAGAGCAGACGGGCAGATAGAGGGGAGACGAGAAGGGTCCAACCGCTGACAAGCCCAGAAGAACCGAACCGGACCGAACACAACAAAATGGCGTCACGATCCAGGCCTGCTCAGCGTTAAAAGGTTAATATTAGATTAACAGAGGATTTTAACGGCCGTAATTACCTTTGTTTTATTTAATTTTTATGCCTTTGAGGCTCAGGACGGTTCATTTTAGTTTTGTCGGTGACCACGGCGTTTGGGCTCCGTCTATTTTCTGGTGTCTGTGTTTTGTATTGTGTGTCCGAACCTTGCTAATTTATTTGTTATTTTTTTTATGACGTGTCGCCCGCCGCAGAGAGATTAAGTGTGTGTATCCTCTGGCGGTTTATGTGTAAGTGCGCGCACAGTTGAAGTAAAAGTGTGGAGATGCATCTCTGGTTCTGAGTGTTAGCCGCTACTCCGTGGCTAATGAAACGGGTCGGTCACAGAGACGTCTTGGCTGCCCCGGTTAGCTACTGGTAGGGAGTGGTTGTGTACGAAGCCGTTCAGCCTAATCTTTTGTTATCTTGCCCGTATAGGAGTACCCGGTTACAGTTTTCTTTTGAGGCCTAAGATCTGTTTAATTCCGATGAAAAAGGCCGGGGAGGTAATAAAAAATTGGGTGGTGGAAGCTCCGTCTAAACTAATGGAAGTTTAAAGGGGACATGTGGTCAGTTTTTTTGTTGTTTTTTTTAAAGTTCTGTTCAAGCAAGGGAGTGCAGGCCTGTGTGTTTGTCTGTCATAAATGGTTGTTTATTGTTAAATGTGGTGTTTTGTTGTTTTTTGTTTATTGTTTGTGAATTAACTTGGCGCCATTTGGGCTGGTACCAAAGTGTGGGGGTTGATTCAAAGTTTTTTTTTCTTGCTGCAGTTTCCTTTGTCTTGTCTGGGAGTGATTTATTGCAGGGCAGCAGGAGTGGGGGTTGTTTTTCTGCTGCTGTGAGGGCATCTGGCTTTCATTAACTGTCTTTGCTCTCTCTATGTGGTTCTTTGTTCGGAGCGCCTCCTGCTGGTGAGAGAGACAACTTTCTGCTGCAGGAACGACCGTGCGATGGGGCTGCTCTCTTTTCTTTTTGACCAGGCGAGTAATTTTGTTTTATCCACAAACTAAAATAAAAATAAAAATAAAAAAAAGAAACAAAGCATTATTTTACTTCTTTGTCATTTTTTGAGTGACTTCTACTGAGCATCAGTTGTTTTATCTTCAGGTGACCATTTCAATTTCATTTCACGGCCAAAGGGAGGTATATAAAATACAAATTAAATTCAAATTCAAATTAAAAAATTACTTTATTGAAAGAAAGAAAGAAAAGAGTTGGTTTATAGTTTTTTAATATAGTTTTTTATTTTATTTTATTTTATTTTATTCTGTGTTTGTTTTTTGACAAAGAACAATGCAAGGGACGCAAACCATTACAC
>NW_013953193.1:46489-48283 GCF_001266775.1 Austrofundulus limnaeus
AAATGAGATGATATATATATAGGACTTTGTCCTATTCACTTAAAGAAAATAAAAACACTTTAAAATGATTTTCTTCTTATAAGTGTAAAAAAATAAAGTCAAAGACAAAGAAAAAACAATAGAAAAGTTTTTTTTCACCAGGGTGACCCCTACACTGCTCTGACTCCTTAAAAAGGTCAGATGCTCGAACAAAGGCAGGAAAAAAGTTGTCTTTTTCTCCTTGCCGATCATAAAACACAAGGCATTCAATCGCTCTTCTCCTATTCTTTCTCTGTTAGCCTGACCTCTGAGTTCTTGAGAAAACACTTTCTACTGCAAGCGCCATTGTTTGAGAAAAAAGGTGGGAAAATTTCTCTATAAATGTAGACCTCAGCGGATCAGTGTCCATTTTCAATCCTCTCGCCTTGCTAGAGCCTTACAGCCTTGTTCTTGATTTTTTTTGCTTTAGCATCCTTGTAAACAGAACTACTTCATCAATAAACAAAGGAGAAAACTATGGCCGGTAAGTTTAATTGCTAATTTAACAAGGAAACATTTTTTATTCATATTTCTTTTATTTGCTTCTAAAAAAATGCATTACTTTTTTTTCTCAGCGCAGAAGTTCACCACCACCGCGCAGGTTCATGCCATTTCTGATGATGATGATCGAGAACTTTCCTGTTTTGATCTCGATCAGATAATGAGTAAGTCTCTTTTTTTATTGACACCATGTGTTTTTTGTCTATCAGAATCATTATCTAAAAATTTGTATTTTTTTTCTGTATCAGACAGTGGACCCAAAGAAACTAAAGTGGGCTTTTATAAAAAAAAGAGGGTTCACATCGTGAATCTGTCAGCTCACCGCAACTCAATCACAATCACCACCATCTTCAAGACCCCAGATCAGGTGCGGCAGCGGCAGGTGCGTCTGGTAGCAGTTCTGGTCCCGCTCCCAGGTCTGCTTCTCCTGCTTCTGGGCGCCGTCCTCCGTCTCAACCATCTCAGCCCCAGCCAGCCATTGTCTCTTCCGGGGGTAATCACGAAAATCAGGACGTCCCTGCTCCTACGGCCGAAAAGCAGAAAAGACCTGACGAGGTGAAAAATGAAGCGGACGTCCAGCTTCTAATGGTTAGCGAAATAATGATTCGACCATTTTTGTTTACATCCATGACGTATTTCCTGTTTTAACAATTTCCGGTTTCCGTTTTAAATTATTTTTATTATATATTTTAATTTTAGATCAAGCTGCGCCGTGTGGTCAAAGCCGACACGTGTCTGTCAGTGAAAGTAAGTGATTTAATGAAAATATTCTGGTTTGTAAATTAATAAGACTGAAGAAATTTAGTTATTTTGGCTTAGTACTGATTACATACAACACCAGAGTATTAGGGTTTCCTATTTTATAATACCTTTATAATGTTTGTTATATTTAATGTGTAACCATTAGATTGGGGGTTGTTTGTATGAAAGCCTGTGATTCAGCTGTAGGCCAGCAGGGGGCGAACTTAGGCATTGAAGATCCTGTATATATATATTGGTCCATTTCCTGTTTTACTCCCAGTGTGTGTGGTTTGACTTGCCAGCCAGTGGCAAAATTAATCCCCCACTCCAGAATTCTGGTGTTGTATGTCATTATTTAACATTGGTGTTTTTATCTGACTTCAGCCGTTATTGAACACTTATTTTCTTACAAGACAAAAGTTATTATTAGAAAAAAAAACATGAAGCCCCTCCTTCCTCCCTCCCTCCCTCTCTCTCTCTCTCTCTCTCTCTCTCTCTCTCTCTCTCTCTCTCTCTCTCTCTCTCTCTCTCTCT
>NW_013953193.1:48626-53472 GCF_001266775.1 Austrofundulus limnaeus
ATATATTACTTATTAAAAAGAAATGGAGTAAAATAAGCTCATCATTTTTTTCTTCTCACCAGGTCCACAAAATACAGGATTTTCTGATGATTTTTCTCCGGCCCTCTTGAAGCGTCGCTGTCTCGACGCACTCAGCAAGACTGTGGACCTGTGCATTAGAATATTGGACGAACTGTAAGATTTTTTTCTGCTCGTTGTATCTAGGAAAAAATGAACCTCCTTTGTCACTTGACGTTATAAATCACCTTCAATMAGCCGTAGATGAATTAAGACAAATTCCATTGCCTGTCAATGTAAACTCTTTCCAAAATTSTCCTGATGAGAACATTTCTCAGGAAAGTCAATTAAATGAAACACAGCAAACTGTGGACTTTTTTCACACTTTGGACAAAGCTATTTCAATTCTCCCTCTATTTGATCTGCAAGCTGAAATAGACAGATTACGGGAAATCCCTTTGCCTGTAAACTTGACACATATTTCTCCTGACGAGATATTTTCTCAGGAGACTCGTCCAGAAGAAAGATCTCAGACTGGTGAAAATTTTAAATGTTTAGAGGAAGCTGTATCAGATCTTTCTCAAATCCAGGCAGATGAAAACTCTACAAAATTTATCTCAGAGTGAAAATGCTCTACACGAGCTTAATCAATTAGTTGCAGGATTCGGGGCTGTGCCTTCAGATGACATTTGTCGATACAGAGCAGGACCCTCAACAGAACAGAATCAAAATGTGCAAATTTCCACTTGTGAACGGTTTAATAACCATGAAATTCGCCTACGGTTTTTTATACCTTGTTCAGATAACGCACTGAATTTAGCCGAATATTACACCAATGTTATGAGTATTCTGTCAAATCTCTCTGACAGGGTTGAATCTTTATCCCATAGAAATGACCTCATTCAAATTGAGTTATCTGGTGAAAACGTTTCCCATAACGTTACGTTCCAAGTCGATGAAAATCCAAGCAACATTTTATCTGAATTTACAGATTTTCTAGACCGTTTAATTCAATCTGACGGACAGATAGATTCGGAGAATGATTTATAATTCATCATTCAAATTGTTAAAAATCCGAGGGGAGGAATCAAGCGGAAAGCTGAAAAGTCTTTGGACACAGAATTAATAAATAAAAAGAGGAAACATCTTTGCATCGTCCCTGAATGAAATGATCAATTGTGTTTCGCGATTAGTATATCGTACACTTACAATCCCTATTTAACAGATGACGAGGCTGTAAATTTTGCCAGAACTTTACAACATCAAGCCGGCTTTACAGATCAGACACCTATAACATTTTCTGATATTTGCAAATTCGAGAGTATTCTGAACCGAAAAACTTTTCTGTTTTTTTCGCGTTTCCGATCATACATCCATTCAAAAATTTGAAACAACATTTTCAGACAGAACTAGGCCACTTTTTCTCTTTCTGTTTTACAATCATTATTACGGTATCAAAAATATCAAAGCTTTCTTGGGGTGTAAATACTTCTGCAACTTTTGTTTTACTCACTTAATTAATTTACACACACACTGTTGTGGAGGGTTTTGTCCAATCTGTAATGATCTGCTCTGTCCCAGTCAAGATTTATGTCCAGTGAAATGTACATCGTGTAAAAGAACTTGTCGTAATCAGGCATGTTTTTTAAGACATCAAAATGCTGTTCGCAGACCCGTGGCGCAGAAAACGTCAGTAACTGCGAGCTGATTAAAAAATGCCTTAAATGCCAAAAAAATTATCGCATTCCCATATCTAAAAAAGAAATGCCCCACATTTGTGCACAGCAAAAATGCAGCATTTGTCATCAACCCATATAATTAGGAGCAGACGTGACGCTCGGAAGCCATCGTTGTTTCATTCAACCTTGTCCAGTCGATGACCGTGTGAATGATAAAATCATTTTTTATGACCTTGAAACATTTGCAGATGAGCAGAATGTACACATACCATTTCTGGTGTATACCAAAAATATCACAGGTTCTGAGTTGTCTTCTTACGGTCTGGATTGCATTCATAATTTTATTATGTATTTCAGAAGGCCTTTGTTTCGGAATTTTATGTTTATTGCACACGATGCTCGTGGGTTTGATTCCTATCTCATCCTCAATGCGATGGTGAATCTTGGATAAAACCGGCAATCTTATGCAAGGCAGTAAAATATTGTGCTTCACCGAATCTGATTTTAATCTAAGGTTTATAGACAGTCTTAGTTTTCTCGGCATGAAACTGTCAGCCATGCCCAAGGCTATGGGTTTTTCAAATAGCTCAAAAGGATTTTTTTCCAAACAAATTTTCCTCGGAGCAGCATTTGAAATATGTAGGTGCATTTCCTCCACCTGGTGATTACGGTGTGGAAAAAATGTCACCTACAGAACGAGAGAAATTTGACACGGTACATGCAAGTGTCTCAAAAAACGTTCAACTTTTGAAAAAGCTCTTTTTATGATAGAAACGACGTTGAAATTCTTTTCCGAGGTTGCCTTAAATTCAGACTATTTTTTCAACAGAGTCATATTGATCCATTTAATAAAATCACTATTGCTGGAGCATGCATGTCTGTTTTTCTCAGCAATTTTTTGAAACCGAATAAACTCGCTATTCCATCTCCTGTGAACTATGTTAGACAATGTAAAACATTTTCAAACGTGTCTGTTCAATGGTTAGACTGGCTGGCATTTTCTAAAAAATGATTATTCAACATGCTTTAAACGAGGTGAAAAGCAGTTTGGGCAGTTTTTTGTAGACAGTCATTCAGAATTTCAGGGTGTGAAATATGCCTTTGAATTTCTCGGCTGTTTTTTCACGGATGTCCAAACTGCTTTTCGCCTCTTGAAAAATGTCCTCTAAGACACGTTCCATTTGCAGAGCTGTACAATACCACCATTGAAAAATTACAGGCAATGAAATCAGTCCACAGTCTCCAGGTTCAGGTTATTTGGGAGCACGAGTGGACTCAAAACAAACCCCGAATTGAAACATTTCCTCCAGAAATTTCAAGCTCCGGCTCCCCTCTCACCATGGGATGCTCTTTTCAAAGGAAGAACGTGCACTGTTAAATTAAATTAAAGTACACGGCGGAACCAGATGAGAATATTATCTTGCAAGATTTCTGTTCTCTGTATCCGTTTGTGAATGCCACCTGCTCATACTCCCTCGGTCACCCCAATATAATTTACAAAGATTTTGACGAACCTCAAAATTACTTTGGCTTCATTCGGGCGATCGTTGCACCACCACGTGGATTATTTTTCCCATCTTAGATGTAGGGGGACCTATTTTACATAAGTCATTACCCTTACATATTGGTGGCCCGTACGGGTGCTAAACGAAGTGCTAAATGATGACACTCAACATTCAAAAATGCTAGCAAAATTAGCATACCTAATGGAAGCTAAGCTAAGGCTGACCACAGTTCAGTTAAAGAAAGCTAGTCTTTGTTTAAGGGCAAAAAAAGTTCTAAATAAACAAACAGGAAGCCCAAAAAAACAAACTAAAAGAGGAACTGCAAGCCCAAAAAGAAGCTAGAATGCAGGACCTCCTAGAAGCTAAAACAGCAATCCATGATGGACAGCTAAAAATAGCACAAATGACAATCACATGTTTTCAACACACTGAAACAATGAAAGAAAACAGAAACCTCATACGGCAGTATGAGGATGATCTTGAACTAACCGAACAGGAAAATCAAGATTTAAAACGGCAAAATCAGAAGTTACAACAAAAAACCCGCTGAAAAAGACTTTCAAAAATAAAAGCAGAAACACTAATCCCTAATTTTCTTACCCTTGTCTTACCTTTACCTTTGCCAACCCTAAGTTGAAGTGCCAGTAAATTGTTTAGTTTTAACATCAGAACTGATGTTTACTGTTCTAAATAAGTAATCTGAGTTTTAATGTGAAAGAAAAGTCGGACGCGTTTTTTTAATCTCATTTTAACTTAGATGCTTGTTATAGGAAATCCACAATCAGGTGTAATGTATGATTTGTTCAATGTGTGTAAATAAATGATTGCATAATCTTTTATGAATCAACTTGAACTCGTCTGACGTTCCCTTATTGTGTCACACTTCACTTTGTACAGACAAATATTAAAGTAATGAGAAAAACCTTGGTAAAATTTACTCTCATAACTTTGTTATGGGAAGATGTAGGGGGACCTATTTTACATAAGTCATTACCCTCACATATTGGTAAGGGTAAACACTTCTATTAAACAGAATTTGTAAAAACAGACGGAGTTTCAGAGGGAACAGGAAGGTAACACACAGGACTTCCGGTTCACCTCGCCAGCTTAAGATAAGCTGTTTTTTATCGCTAGCGTAGTGAGAAGCTATCGCTTGTCGATTTTCGAAACGCTGTGTTTTAAACTGTGGTTTAAATATGGTGAATTTTAGTCAAAAGTGTTTCATATCCGTAAAAGCTGCGTTTGTTAACTTTTGCACTATAAAAACGGGCAGCCGTTTTTACTTTGAAGGGTAAGCATTGAAGGCGGGTTTTCCTGTTCAGACGCTCTGTTATTGGTCAGTAGCCGCGGTGCTGCTGTCATTCAAAGGTGAGTCAAGCTGAAGTGTTTTCCTTTGCAACGGCGACATCTGCTGGTTGATAAAAGGTATTACATTTTTTAAAAAAAATCAGTTTCACCAACACACATTTTTCTCAACTTTTCAGCTAAAATCAGAATAAAACACAGTTTAATCAACCCTGTTTATTCAAAATAAAATAAAGCTAAAACTAATGCATTTAAATAAAACAGTTTCAATTTAAAAAAAGGTTTATTTCTACAAAAATCCTATATATAAACAGGTTTAACTGTATTACACTCAATCTGTTTTTACAAACTCTGTTTAAC
>NW_013953193.1:53505-55251 GCF_001266775.1 Austrofundulus limnaeus
AATTAAAAACAGTAAAAAATACTGAGTTTTAACAGAATACAGTTCTGAACCAACAGAGCTGTACACAATTAGATTTAAACCACATCAAAATATTTTACAAAGGTAAAATAAATAAATTGAACAAAGGTTTTGATGCAAGAAGCTTTATTACAGTGTGATAAACAATTTTTGTACATTAAGTCATCTCTTTTATCTGTAAAATTGTTTAGAAATTTAGCTGGTTTACAAAATATTTGTTTTGCAAATAACTTTAATTATACAGGTAAGCGCAACGCTTCTTAATAATTAAAAATCTTTTGCAAACAATATTTTAAAGCAACCAAAAGCTATTTTTAACTTCTCAATTAACTACTATAAAAGTTTTTGACACATTAATTACAAATAACACACACTTTAAAACTCAACAAGAACTTCCGAATCATGGCTGATAATCAAGACCCCTCACCTACTCAAGATACCACGCTTGACCAAACTAATGCTGCAACTCCTGGAGGAAGAAGGTTGATTGTTTGTGGCGTGTCAGAAGCCCTAGAGGTCTTAACGAAGCCGACTGCTCCAGGTTTTCTCCAGAACGCAGAAAAATGGGACATTGACACCCTGAATGATCAGTTAAGACTAATTGCAGATGAAGTCGAGAAAAAAGAAAAACCTAAAGCTAACCCTAAACGTTTAGCTAAAATAGCATGCTTACTTAGAGTAAGACTGGGTCGCGAAAGCACCGTCGTGCGACAGCTTCATAAACAGCTAAAAGCTGAAAGAGAAGCTAACAAGAACAAGGATGATTCACTCGCAACTACTGATTCTGACGAAATCAGACAGTTACGTGAAGAGAATGTAAAACTCTGACAAAGGGTTTTAAAAGAAGCTGAAGAAAAAGAAAGCCTTAGATCTGATCTAGAGYTGGCTACAAATGGATTTCAGCAAGCCAAAAGTGAGCTTGAAAACCAGATGGACCTTAACTCCTTAAAACTTCTGGAAATACAAGTGATTCAGAATGAGCTTCAACAAAAGAAAGATGAGAATAAACTGATAAGACAAATTCTTGAGCAGGAGCGAGACGCCCATGCAGAATTTCGTGATAAAATTCAGGAGTACACAAAAGCAGTGGAGCGTCATATGCCACCGTTAAGTGGCCAGCAGGCACAGACAGGTGGGCTCCAAGCTACAAGCACACCGCGCACAGACCCACCTCCACTCCCATCAATCATTCACACCGGATCACAGGATCCAGGAGACCAAGGAGAGGATCTGGAGGACCCACCTCCACCCCCACCCCCAGTGTTCGAGGATCAAACAGACCAACCACAACAGGGTAAACAAAGAGAGTCCGTATCGGAGGGGAGATCAACTTACCATCGTCCTCCCTCTGACCGTGAACTCGACAAAATAGCAAAAAACATCAAACCGCTTGATCCTTGCCCAACAGGTTCGGTTAGGGTTAGGGTTGGGGTTAGGGTTACGAAGATGCATCTCCATTTTGATCTTAAGTGTTCCATGACATCTATATCAGATGAACCACTGTTCTCCATGGTCTTCCTATATATCTGCGTGTGGATGTCTCTGGATTTCCAGAACCTGCACTGTGAGTGTTATGAAATAAAGGTGAACAGCTCATCAGAAATATTAACATGCTTATGCTTATTTATGAAGGATAACTGATTAGTTGTAACATTAGACTTCATTTTATAAACATTTATATTAACTTTAAAATAAAGACTAAAAATACTGTAGGCTAGTTTTATAAAT
>NW_013953193.1:64727-78392 GCF_001266775.1 Austrofundulus limnaeus
GGATTACAGACTCTGTTTTTCTTTGGATTTAAAGCTGTGCCGCAATGGGAGTTATTCACAAACATTATGGGAATCACGAGAAAAAAAAAACAAAGTTTCGATTCCCTTGGATTTCCTGTTCGTCTTGAAGAAAATCTGAACTGAAAAGAACTCTGGTTACAGCAAGTTCTCAGTTTGGATTACCCTTGGGATTATACCATCTTTCCTTTGGATTACTTCAAGTTCGATAAGTCTCGAGGTGCCCATTTTCGTTGCAACTAATCACAATTTGGTGGTGATGACTTGCAAAAGGGGGTATGTAGGGGTCACCTCGAGTGAAGAAACAGGAGTTACTGCCTCAAAGCAGGTCTCGGACAGGCCTGAAAAAAGGCAGGAACACTGAATTCTATTTTAGGCCATGACAGGTCATTTCAACCTATGATGGAGGACTTCAGTTCTCTTAATCAGATATTAAACAGAAACAAACTTTTCTGTTCGTGATTCATTTGTTGTTTAACTAAGAATATTTATGCATTTGTTAATCATAATAATGACATGTCACAAAGAAGATGTAATCACTTCTATTCATTTATCATGCCTAAAAAAAGATTAATGGTATAAAATCACAGAAAATTTTCACCATGTTTTCATTGTGTTTTATAAGTCACTGTTTTATTTTACTGGAAACATCAGTAATATAATTTTGAGTTTTCTTAAGAAAATCTTACATTTATCTGGACACCACGTTCAGACTGATTATTTAAACAGAAATGTTAATTAATCATCATAAATGTTTTACAGTGATTTCCCTTAGAATCTATCAGAAAGAAGCTAAGAAGATATTATCATAATGTCTGTTTAAACAGCTACAGCATGACCTTGCACTGGCGCCTGGCAAAGCCTTATCTCTCTTTCCTTTCTGACTCATTGCTCTAACGCCTGAGGGCGGATCTAAGACGTCCGACTCTCTGACTAACACGGACGTCTTAGAGAGACATCAGTCTCTTCCTGTATGCCAAAACGGGAAGACTGGCTCCTTCTCTCCGGAGATCAGCCGGGCCGTGGATTTCGCCCATTCAGTCAAATAGGGGAAATCTGATGGCCGGACAGGAGCACGCCGCTTCCTGTCCACCTAGAGACCCAGGTCTCTTTAACTGTTTTTACCTCCCGAGGGGAGACTTTTATTTTGAAGGACGACCGGAACTTTCAACTGGAATCTTTCTAGCCAGGGCTGAAACAGACGAAAAGTTACCTGGAAAACACCTTTTTGCCAAGGACCAGCGGGTACAAGCTTCCTTGATGGTCGTGGCGAGACAGTTCATACCAGGTTTGCCTTAAGAAGACATCCTCAGGTAAAACTGACGTGTTCGTGGTGACGTGTCAAGTTGAAGTCCAAGAGCAGAGAGGACATGTTGATCCGGTTGCCACATAACCTTACCAGAATAAAAGCAGAAACACTAATCCCTAATTTTCATCACCTTTTCTTACCTTTACCTTTGCCAACCCTAAGTTGAAGTGCCAGTAAATTGTTTAGTTTTAACATCAGAACTGACGTTTACTGTTCTATATATGTAATCTGAGTTTTAATGTGAAAGAAAAGTCGGACGCGGGTTTTTATCTCATGTTAACTTAGACGCTTGTTATAGGAAATCCACAATCAGGTGTAATGTATGATTTGTTCAATGTGTGTAAATAAATGATTGCATAATCTTTTATGAATCAACTTGAACTCGTCTGACGTTCCCTTATTGTGTCACACTTCACTTTGTACAGACAAGTATTAAAGTAATGAGAAAAACCCTTGGTAAAATTTACTCTCATAACTTTGTTATGGGAAGATGTAGGGGGACCTATTTTACATAAGCCATTACCCTTACACCGTCAAAAACATCTAGAGGTAAACTTGTTTTCACTCTCTGCAGTTCTTGTGCAGAAATCAATAACCAAACAGATTCTTGCACCCACAGCGATGAACAGCATGCTTTGACAGGTGTCTGGGTCACGGAAGAATTTAATGAGGCTCTAAAATACGGTTACCGAAAGCTAAAAATCACAGAAATCTGGCATTTTGATGAACACAGCGACTCCGTTTTCGCTGATTACATAAAAACATTTCTCAAAACCAAACAAGAAAGATCTGGTTTTCCAAAAGACGCGAACGATTCAGAAAGCAGAGAAAAATATATCCGCGATTATGAAATTAATCAGGGCATTAAACTAGATCCTGAAAATATAGACGTCAACCCTGTAAAAAGACAAGTAGCTAAATTATGCTTAAACAGTTTCTGGGGAAAATTTGTGCAAAGAAATGAACTAACTCAAACATGTTTCATCAAAGAACCTGAAGAGTTTTTCAACTTTCTATTTTCGGGAAATTATAAAGTCCAATTCTTTTACTTTATCAATGCTGAAACGGTTTTAATTCAGTGGACTTATCTTAAGCGCTGTGTCTCTGTACCAAACAGAACAAATAATGTGTTTATTGCAGCATTTACGACAGCATATGCGAGACTAAAATTACTAGAATGCCTGCAGCAGCTGAAAGAAAAAGTTATTTTCATGGAGACAGATTCAATAATCTACGTGAGAAAAAAAGATGAGGCCAGTCTAAAGGAGGGAAATTTTCTCGGTGATTTGACCGATCAATTAAACAGTGATTTTATACAGGACTTTGTTTCATCAGGTCCTAAATCGTATGCATATAAGACCAGAAATGAAAACCGTGTTATTCTTAAGGCCAAAGGCATCACTCAAACTTATCAATCTCGTGAAAATGTCTATTTTAACACCATCGATCAGCTGATTAATTCTTTTCTGGGAGGGCAAAAAATGTAGTCCTTACAACACCTCAAAACAATATCAAACAGAATAAAAAGGGGTTCTTGTTAAAAATGTGGCATTTGAAAAAAAAAATTCAAGTCGTCCATGACAAAAGGAGACTTTTTTCTGATGGTACAACGTTACCTTTTGGTTTCTGAAAAAAGTTAAGTCTTACTGTTTTCGAGCAAGTTGATTTTGACCCTAGGATTAGATGTCCTTTTTCTATGCTAATTAGTGGCCCTAGCGGCTATGGAAAATCTTTTTTTTGTTAAGACTATTTTAAAAAATATGTACCGTGTGTTGGATTGTTCTCCTCAGAATATTGTGTGGAAATATACGTCTTTTCAACCCATGTACAGTATGATGAACTGAAGAAGGTGAATAAAAACACAAAATTTGTTTACGGACTTCCTTATTCTTTCCAAGATGAAGACTTGTTTCCTCCTGACATGAATCATCTGATAATTCTGGACGATGTAATGTATCAAGCGTCTGCTCATGTAGACATGGTTAAAATTTTCAACCAGTATCGACATCATAAAAACATGAGCGTTGTGATGCTTACACAGAATATATATTCATCAAGGTAAACACAATCGGACGATAAGTTTAAATTGTAATTACTTGGTTCTGTTTAAAAATCCAAGAGACAAGTTACAAGTGAGCATTTTGGCTCGTCTGATTTTTCCATCACAAAAAGGTTTTTTCTTGGAGAGTTTTGAAGATGCAACAAAGGTTCCGTATAGGTATTTATTAGCGGACATGACCCCACATTGCCCAGATCGATACAGACTGCGAACAGGAATATTCCCTGATCAGCTGCTCACGATTTATGCTCCAAAGTAAGTCGACATGTCAGCTCACCTTAAAAGGAATGTGCACCTGTTGAAAGCTCATTTTAGATCTACGCCTAAGAAAAGAAAAGATTTTCTCACCCACTGTTCACCAGATTTTATACAAACTCTRTGTGAGATCGCTCTGAATGTTTTAAAAGGCAACATTCATCTCTCCCCCTCACAGTACAGAAATAAATAAAAAAACAGAAGAAATTTGCCAAACTTTTGGCTGACAAAAGTTGCTATAAAACGTAAACAGAAGGCTCTGACTTCTCAGCAAGGGGGGTTGCTACCCATACTGGCAGCAGTAGTGCCATTGTTAGGAGAACTGATGAGCGGAATATTCAGAAGATAATGCCTCTTAWGACTGCACAGAAAATGTTTCTAGTCTCACCGTATCAGCTGACACGTTTRACTCAACCTGAAACATCAATCCGTCAGACTGCTGAAAATAAATGGGACATGAAAATGCATGAGACTTTAAATCAATCTGGAATGAGTCCCTATGAAAAAGTGAAAAAGTATGAGGTGCTGCTTCAGAGGTTTCTCACACTCGTTAAGCAAGGACAGACAGAAAGTGAAACTAATAAAATGCACCAGCAGCGAGATGAAATTGGTTCGGAGCGGGGCAAAGTCAAGCCAGAACTGAACATTGAAATAATTAAAGATGAGATTATGCAGAGCCTGCCTAAACGTAACCGGAAAAATGCACAATATATTAAAAAAAACTTTCTGAAAGTGACAGCTCATGGACGTCCAGAGGAGAATTTATTTACAAAGGGGATGTTGTCAAAGGCTCGAAAATGATTGATTTATTTAAACACCTCACCTTTCCTTTTAAATCAGCTTCGACACCAAGAGGTTGGACAAATTTTCTACCAACTTTATCCGAATTGAATGTTTCTTTATCATCTGTAAATAATCCTCWTGCCCGTAAACAGTACAGAAGGATCATAACAGGAGAAGAAGAAGAAGTTAAACACCCACCAGTGAAACTAAGGAAGCCAGTGAAAACAATTTTTATCATCACGCTGGATCAAACCTCATTCAGAAGAAGAAGAACAGGAGGAGGAGGAAGGCGCTACAAAAACTTATCTTAGCAGAAAAATTATTCCCCCTAAATGGGTCACATTTTCTTAAATCTTTGTGAGAAAATGATTCGTGTTGTGTACTTTTTTATGCTCATTAAAACGTTTACTCAAGATAATGAAAGTTTTAAGTCCTTTATTATCGCAAGTTTACAAAACATTCATTATTATTATGTACAGAGAAAACAAAAGGAAAACTAAACAAAACATTTTATCATGAACAGAGATAAAAAACTAATAAAAACATTTTATTATCAATACATAAACAGAAAAAAAACAAATCAAATTTGCAGTATTCACTCAAATTCCATGACAATCCATAAAAATTTGCAAACTGCACGTACTGTGAGTAAATAAGTCACTGTTATGATTTATTTTACATTTCTGATATTTTTTCACAAAATTAATTACCATGGCATCAATTTTACCCACATCATCAATATACTTGGCTAAAATGTGATGCAGGGAAAGTCCTGAGGCTTTATGACATGAATAAAAAATGCAATGTTGTCCGCACGTGGTTGATTGGGTGCTCTGCAGCTGATTATTGTGATAAATTATTTCTGAAAAATGCAATTTCAAAATTTTCATGATACTCCGAGGATAATAAAAAAATCTGGGGGAAATCCATATGAATCAAAAACGGTAGCTTTTCCATCTTCCTCCAAAGTCAGGATAAGCCATTGTTCTCCAGGCAGATGAGATGCGTGTGTGTTTACTATAAAATATGCAGGTCTTTCTTTTTCATTTGATAATAACTGCAGCTGATCTGAGGCCCAAACGCCACAAAAATGCTTTCTGATCAGGTAATGCAGGATGCTCTCTATCTGGTGATTGTTCATATTTATTTATTTTTTCCTCTTCAGACTTTTAGTAGTAATCCACCAGCACTTGCCGTTTTGTGTTAATCTCCCGAGTAGAATTGTAACATGCATAGACAATTAAAGTTACGGTGTTTGGAAGAGCCGTTCTGAATTGCATTTCCAATCTTAAATTGCCGTTTGAAATTGGCGAGAGGGCGTCGTTATCCTCTGCGGCATTTAAGTTAAAGAGAAAAAGAGAGTACCCCTCGTTAAAATCTTCACGAGTTATGCTCAGAGGGAAATCTTTCAGGTGTCGTCCGGTGGCCAGAAAGAGGTTGTAATATTCTCTGACAGAAATGTTCAGGGTAAAATTAGGCTGGAAGGCTTTTGCTGGAAGCATCCGTCCATCCTTGACTAACAAAATATATTCCAAATTATAATGATGAAAATTGAAAGGAGATAATTCTCTGCTACCTGTTAATGAATCATGATTCACCAACGCCAGAATAACGAAGCAGGGAATAAAGCCCAGAAAAATATTCTCCAGGTTGCAGATTCTTGAATTTACAGGAATTGAATATGTTTTAACATTCACACGTGACAGTGGGTACAAAGCATTTGCTTTCATGAGAGCAGCAGCATGCCCTAGACGAACAGCCGGTTTAACTGAAACTTATTTCACAAAAAGTGACGCTCCCAAAATACGCAATTTGAAGGTGGAATTGCGCTGCCCCATCAAACAGAACGAATCACTCGTTCTGGAAAGTTTAATTTGCAGATCCACAGAATTCAAAAGCAATTGCTCACAGAAAAAATATATCAGCATGTATGGGGCCAAGAAGGTGCACTTCTTTCGATTCTGATGAGTGAGCGGCTCTTTTGTTAAATCCCCAGTTCGGTCCGTCAGCATCAAAAGAATCAATTGCACCTGCTGTATCTTTGTAAAACAGACCTGCACTGAACTTGCTGTTTAGGGTAGCCAGGGAAAAGTTCACCAGGGTTTCGATGATAGCGCGCTAAGGGTGTGTCGCACTGGATTGCGAGATCAGATGGTCCCCAAGAGTGATGTCGCACTGTGAGAAGATTGTGTTTAGAAGGTAATTTAGAGGGTAAAACTAAGTCCGTGCCGTCCGCGTTGGTGATCTTAACTCTTAGATAAAGGAGGGTGTCAGACAGATCTGTATATTTTTCCCCATCCCCAGGGATAAAAAATCCAATAGAACTAGCGTCCGTCACAGATGCTATTGGTAAAACTTCAGTGAAAATTTTGTCCTCTATGGACAGCTGAGTCATGGGAGGTGTAAAGAGGTCTAATTCGGACAAAGTACATTCTTGCGATTTGCTGTGTAATAAAGCCATCTCTCTCTCTCTCTATGATTAAAAATATCAGAGCCGGGTACAGACTTCCGTCTCTTGCGCTTGTGTTTGTCGACTGATTTCTTTCTTTTCTTCGCTTCCTTCTTAACGGACCAGACCCTTTTACCCAGAAGGCGTTTCTTAGGCCTTTTGGAGAGAACCATGATGCCCGACCCTTCTTGGGCATCAGGGCTGCGAGTCATTTTGGTCATGACGTTTCCGATCACATCAGAGGCGAAGCCTGTCGCCGCTTTTTTCAGGTGGGGCTTAGCGAGGGCAAACCCTCTTTTAATCATCAGAGAGATGTAGCAAAATAACTTTGAGAAGAGTGAGCCAATTCCTCTTCCGTACATAACAGGTGCTCCATAAATCCATGGCAGAGTACCTCCTGCCTGGCTTACATAATAATGAACAAAGCGATTTTGGTCATTGTCGTGGGAAGATGGTCAGAAACATGGCGAAAGGGTGTTAAAAAGACAAATAGTCTTGCGGATATGTTTATAGAGTCATTTATTAAATGGGCAGACATGGAACAGAAAACAATCACGAAGTCTGTTGGATGTGGCCCGCCCGTTATTGGCTGCCATGCGATGATATACTGTCAGCTAACATCATGTGATAATGGACAACCAATCATAACCTGCCCCATCCTGATACACGAAAATAGGTCAACTCGATGATGACGTCCAGAGGATATCACAAGATATGAAAAGTGGACAGTGTCAAGGTGATACAGACATAAGTATTCCACAACATTCCCTCCTCTTGAGTAAAGAAAATACTCAATACTAGAAATGGAAAAGGAATAATTATTAAAAGTCTGTTCCACAAATGCATCGCCCATCAACATAAAATGAGAAATATGGCAAAAATAGTGCAATGGATCACTGGCAAAAACTGGCATGTGCAAGGAAAAATAAAAAACAAATGTGTAACAAAAAAACAAACAAAAGCTAAACCTAAAATCTAAATAAATTAAACTAAAGGTAAAAGCTCCACCCTCCTCATGTTACACCTAAGCTAAATCCTAATAGAAGCCTAGAACTAGTCCTCTGTGAAAGACATAGATGCCGTTTGAAAACCCAGATGGGCTAATACTCCCTCAAATACATCTTTGTGGCATTCCAGGGTCGAGGTAATAGAATACCCCCTCCCTGGGATTACCACAAACACAGAAAGAAACAAATCATCAAAAAAATGCCTGTCGATGGAAGGGTCTCAGAGACCCAGCAGACAGTCATCTAAGCTTTACCAGGGAAAACTGCACAAGAGGACAAAACTCTAGAAAAACATAAAAAGAAAATAACAGAACAAAGCATAAAAATAAAAAAAATTAACCCCAAAACATCTAGAGAATGGCTAAATGTTTAAAAATCATGTACTCTCATATGTTATTCCTAGGAGGTGGAACCAAAATTCAACCCAGGATATGAGGATATAAATGCATAGCAACCAAACAGGTGCGGTAATTAGAAATTCACAATAATAAGCCAGTCAGAAATGCACAAAATGTTTCAGTATAGCAGATGGGACAAATAAAAGTTCATGGAGGCGGAAGGAATGTAAAACAGTGTGGCAAAAGCAATCACACACTGTAAAACTGTTCTGTTCTCATTATGTCAAATAAGGCAGGGTTTGTGATCAGAAACCACAACAGAACAGCAAGAATCACGCCTGCTAAAGGTGGAATGTGATGAAGCCGGAACGAATGGTCCTCCTCGAAAGGTGGCGCCGCAGCCCCTCGCCGGTCCAGGTGAAAGTGGAAGCATCACCTCCCCATGAGAAACAGCATTGTCCCTGTGAAAAAAGAAACTCACAACATAGAGAGAAAACAAAAATTAGAAATAAATCAAAAACACTCTCAGACAGATATTCACCGTGTGTGAAAACTGATAATGATTAATTAATCATTAAATTGTAGTTCCTAAGAAACAACAAAACTCAAACACATCAGTTCTCCATCTTATCCTCATTTACAAATAAAAACTCTTTTCTCTGAACAAAGCCAGGAGGAAACCAGATGTCATATTCTGTATACAAACTGCACTCACTTCTGCTTCTATTAGCATTCATCCATATTTAGCATTTGTAATACAGTAATCTGGATTCCAGGAACTGCCTTGCAGTTGTTCAATTTGTGCAATTATGGAAGTAACTTAAAGTCCTGTTTGGGAGAACTGAAGACATTATCACCTCACACACGGTCTGACATGCAGCCCCGCCCCGGCTACCCCACGCCCTTCTCTTCCTCCAGGTGAGAAATAGCGAGCGTGAGCAAACCCGGGTTGGGGTACTGAAACAGATCCCCACCAGTCACCCAGATAAATCTCGTCGGGAGATGAAAAACCTGTAAGTGACTGGTGCAACCTGAAACAGCATCAAAGATATGGCAATATGAAATGTTGTGAGTTAAGCCGGTGTACGAGCCGCGTGCAGCACAACGCAGGAAGGGTGTAGATCCCCCCCAACCTCACTAGAGTGCTTTTAGACTGTTTGGCAATAACATGTGGGCAACATAGGGTCAGATCTGAAATACCCCACATGTGTAAACTAAAAAGATCCGTACGTGAAACTGCAAATACGCGCTAGTGTTTTTATTGCAGACCCACGGTCACCGTATTTTAGCTTTAGATTATGGAATATGCAAAACAGTACCCGTTATCAACACGTTTAACCAAAAAGAAATAAAAAATAATAGGTGCACCTTTAAATAGAAAAAAACAGAAAGCTGTTTGTTTGTTGAGGCAGATTTCTTTAAAGTGTTGTTATAAGCTGGCATGAGAAGAAAAAAAATAAAACTGCACAATTACAGACTAAACATTTCCCAGAACGTTACACAACTATCCCTCCAGACCCTGGATCCTAATTCACTCAGTCACAGTCTTCCAACAAGATCAACATACTTCACTTTCTGCTCCTCACTTTCTGCTCCTCACTCTCTGCTCCTCACTCTCTGCTCCTCACTCTCTGCTCCTCACTCTCTGCTCCTCACTCTCTCGTAGACATCCACATACCTTCTGACACTTACACTATTCCCCTTTTAAAGTTGGACCTGAACATCCAGAGTCTTACTAAGGCCAAGCGTCATGGAGAACGCATCCTTCTAAACTGTTCAGTTGTGCTTTAAAAAAACAAGCAGTTGACCATTCTGTCAACTCAGCAAGGTCAGTGGGAAACACAAAGATAAACAAATAATATCTAAGAATGATTATTGTTGTTAGCAGACCTTGTTCTGACTTTAATCATTCTATCTGCAGATGAGCATAAGACGTGACGTAAAACCACTATCTGTAGATTAACAGAATGTCATGAAAAACTAGGTCATTAAAGCATCCACTCATTAAGATCAAAAACATGTCAAAATTTTAAAAACTCAAAAGTCCAAAGGAGACAAGGTATCACGACACAAGTTCTGCCTCCCGGCGACAATTTGATGGTGCGCTTCGCCTATGTTCCATCAGAATCTTATCTCGGACACAGTGTTAATCTTAATAACAAATTGTCAGGAAATGAACCCTAAGTAAAGCAAATTAGGACAAGACAGATCAAACAAAATGAATAAATTCAAAAATGACCAAAAAAAAACCATTGTCGCAGTGATCATAAATAATTTTTATCAAATTTATAATAAAATAAAAGAAAAACTTTAAGTGGTTCACTTCCTAACAAAAAATTTCCCCCTATTCACTTATGTTTTGCTTCTGGAGTGAATGAGTGTGCCAGTGTTGTACTCATCTTGATAAAGGAGGGTGCAAAACTGGACAGTCTGTCCCCCGGCCCGTCTGCACCCCCCCTTGAAACCCGGGACGAAGCATCCATCTGGCAGCCAGCTGTACTGCACCCCGCAGTTTGGGAGGGGCCCCCAGACAAGCCGAAGGGCAGAGGCCATCTCCTCATAGAAAACAAAAACACAGAAACAAAAGGGTTATAGGACCAAAAATTATGCCAGGTAGTTCTGGTCAACATTATATCTTGTCTAAGTTTACAATTTCAGAGCAGCTATGGGACTGCTTGACAAAAGGAAGGAAAAGCTTCATCTACAGAGCATTTAAAACTTTTTGTGTGTGTGTGTGTTTTCACTCATCTTTTCTCCATGAGGGGGTGAGCCGTCTGCCTCAATCTGCCCTCCAACTCCCCCCACCAGAAACCCCGGTCAGATGTGGTCATCACTTTTGTCCGCAGTTGGATCTTGGACTCCAGAACCCGTCCCAGTGGTCACAGGTGTGCATATTATGCCGTGGCATTCCACCCAGAGAGCTTTGCTCCACCCCACTGTCTCTCCTCCTCGCAATAGTCTGATGATGGTCACTCAAGCTGACTGATGGAACAGCTTATCAGAAAACAGTCAAAAAACATACTTGTTCAACATTCAGGCTGTCACATGAAGAATAGGTGATGAGCAATCAGCTGCTGGCTCTGAGACTCAGACTTTGAAGTTTCAACCTTCACACAGTCTCTTCGAAGCTTTGTTTACACAGTCTCTTTGCAGCTGGACAGCCACCTGGCATCTTGAAGAGTTTTGCTGCTGTTCATGTTGAAAGAAGTGTTGCAGGGTGGGGGGTGGGGGGTGGGTTGGATCAGTGTTAGACAAACACGTCAGACGTGGCCCACCTTATCTCGCGTCATGGTGCTGGGTGAAAGGGTGGACACCTGTCAGATGTTTGTAGATGTTGCAGTCGGACAGGGTACGTCCACCTTCAAGCTGCCTGTAGGTGAAGAACAGCTTCTGCTGGTCAGGACGACATTGTTCTGCGTCTTGGACTTGACATAGTGCTGGCCTCAGCAAACTGTCCATTCTCCAGAATGTCCATCGTCAGTCCAGATCTTCAGGTTTCAGGCGGTCGGAGTGGAACGCAGAAAGAGCAGAGGACCATCAAGGAAACACTCCCTCATCCGTCACATGAAAAACAGCACACACACAAAACAAAACAAAATATTATCGATGAAAAAGTTCTATTTAATCCAAGCAGCTTCTCAAGCTGAATGATGAAGCAGCTTCTCAGTAAAATGTATGGCATTAGAACAGTTTTTAATGCCCATTAAATGCTGTTCCATCATTAAGTAATTTTAAATCTCAGATAAACAAAGAAAAAAGAAAAATAATAATCACCTTGCTCCTTCTTCTACTTCCTCCCAGAAGTTAGAAATATTTCATTTATATGTTTAAATGGCATGTAAACCAGTCTTCAGGTCAGAATGAGACAAATGTTTCCCTTTTAAAACTCTGCATCTCATTTCAAAAGGTGAAACAAAGAAAAAACAACCCTCTCCCTCGTCTGAGGGAGAATGATCTAATCACAATTTTGAAATAAAAGCACTGACTGAACCATTTTGAACAGAAGACCAACAAATGAAAAAAAAATAAAATAAAACAGTTCAGCCCATAGCAGTCTTTCCCAAAAGTTTCAGAAGTATCACTTCTTTGTCTTCAAATGAAATAATTTTCACACTTCACCCTGAGTTAGTTAGTAAAACACATCTGTTTTCATGCATGTCAGGGGTTCTAATGGAGCAGGAAAACAAACAAAACGGGCTGTTTTGCTGCCCGCACGCACCATCCTCCACAAAAACACAGCCTGCAGCAGGGAGGGGGGAAATGGCCCTTGGCCAAAGACCCCACACAGCCGCCTCTGCTAAGGAGGAGGCGCGCGCGGCTGAAAACCCACCAGTGCCCAAAATGCTCTCCATTAAGTATTAGTGATTAGTAAAATTGATTCACGCAGACAAACTGTTATCAGTTATTGATTTTAACATTTGAATCACGTTGGTCTCCAGTAAAACCAACTTATAAAGATGTCACATACCCGCAGACACAACGTTCCTCGCTGCCAGCGCCATCTTTGTTTATGTTTTAGGCTGGTCTCGGTGCTGCCGAGGGCTGAGTGGTGGACGTACCCTGTCCCAACACTTTTCAACTCGTGCTAACAATGCACTACGTAAAAAACTTCCTAAAACGGAAATTTTCGGTGGTCGCCTTCCAAACTGAGTTCCCTAACCTACCCTGTTCCTTGGAACAGCAAAAATGGAGAAACCAACTTTCTCTCAACAGCTAGCCCTGACTAACTGTTTTTACTAACCAGGTTCAAGCTAAACTCTCTCCTGGCTAGCTCAAAACAAAGAAATTAAAACCTCCCTGTTTTGAAACTCGGTGCGGAATGAATCGCTCCCACACCTACCTCAGAAGAAATCAGTCAGCCCTTGAGAGCACACAGAACAGGCACCTGATAACTAGATTTTTAGTGTATGCTAAGCTTGAGGAAAAAATTAGCTTTAGCACTTTCACTTATATATTTAATTATTTATTTATTTATGACAGCGTAAAGTTATTTAGCTCACCGTGCTTCCGTCCAGACAGGTTCTTTTTAGCCCCAGTGCCGGAGCGCAACCCGCAGCAGCCGTCCGCACGACGGATCCACAAAAACCCGGAGAAGACAAAAGCCTCTGTGAGGCGTGAGGTCGCTGCCATGTTTGCGGTATGGTCCGAAACAAACAGACCGGCTGCTGCGCGCGCCGCTCCGAGTCCCTGGAAGGCTTCCGTAGTTGTGACGCCAAACTGTCGTGGGAAGATGGTCAGAAACACGGCGAAAGGGTGTTAAAAAGACAAATAGTCTTGCGGATATGTTTATAAAGTCATTTATTAATGGGCAGACATGGAACAGAAAACAATCACGAAGTCTGTTGGATGTAGCCCGCCCGTCATTGGCTGCCATGCAATGATAGCAGCTAACCTCATGTGATAATGAACAACCAATCATAACCTGCCTCATCCTGATACGTGAAAAT
>NW_013953193.1:78598-81838 GCF_001266775.1 Austrofundulus limnaeus
AAAATAGGTCAACTCGATGATGACGTCCAGAGGATATCACAAGATATGAAAAGTGGACAGTGTCAAGGTGATACAGACATAAGTATTCCACAACAGTCATAAACCATTTTTTCATTTGTTTTTTTCTAAAATAGTATTGGTTTAAAATGCCGTAAACAAAATCCACCCACTCACTGGTTCTGTTTGGCTTTTATCTGAATGATGATGATGATGATGATGATGTTAGCACTCGTTCACTTTCAAGTCCGAAATGTATGCTGAAGATTAAGACGTACAGAATTCAAAACATTTCCTCACCGGTGTTTCAGTCCCATAAAATCTGTTTTCTATCACTGAGGCGATGGGCGAAAGTGAAGCTTCACTATGACTTTTCTGTATGTAAATTTTACTGGAAAATTCTGGTCATTTTTTTCTACGTGAATAGTTCAATATATTTTTTAGAGACAGGCAGATAATCCGGTGGGTTAAAGGTGCATATAATTATGTCCCCATAAGTTCCTTCTACTTGAACAGTTCTTCAAAGCGGAGCGTTGTATCACCGACGATCTGATAAGTTATGATGTTGCTGTAACAGTACAGCTGATAAAATCCTGACTTTATATCTGTGGGATAAGGCGCCACTCTTTGATCAAATAGGATCCATTCTCCTGGGGGTGACCCCTAGCATATATGCCACAGGTTCAAAAAAACTTAAATGGTACTGCCCCCCCGCTTGGAACTCTATTTTCTTTTGAATACGATAAAAAATAAATAAATGTCCGAGTTTATTTTTCTCAAAAATGCTTCCAACTCTGTTTTGAGGTGATTGATCTCCTGGTAATATCCGCTTCAGAATTTCTGTCTTTGCACTTCGTCTTTTTTGTCTTTTTTTCTCCATTCGAAAAAAGCACGGTCGTGTGTAATATTAAACCACGTATTTAGATATGATATTTCAGTCAAAGCGACCTGCCAATTGCCTTTTAAGTTAAGCGGATGAGCTAAATCTACATGAAAACTGGAACTCATGTTATTTTTAAATACTTCAAAACTTGCATTAGAAGGCAGAGTCACGGAAAAACCTTCTTTCATCTTCTTCGGCGCACAGACGCGAATGGCACAGATGCTGGCTTATTTAAACATTATAAAGATCACTGGCTTCAACCCAGCTGTTGAACTTTTCAGGCCAATTTTTCCAAGAAACAAGAACCTGCCGTACACCTCGAACCGTGCAGTGTTTTAAAATTTTATCTACGTGATAGGTTTTCTTCTTGCTCAGTCTGACTTTTTGCAACTCGTGTTCATAAAACGATCCTTGAATTGATTCACCGTCATAATCTTTGAGTTTATAAATTGGAGGTCTACGTGGAATACTTTCAGAGATCGTAAGGACCTCGTCTGTGAAACTTTGTTCATATTCCTTATCAAAAACCCCGCGCAGTTTAAATATTCTCACAAGGTCTCTGACTTTAAACTTCAACTTGATTTTTCAAGGTTTTATAGCACCGTAAAGATTATGTAAAACTTGGGCAGTGTTTTCAGAAGTCACTTGCATAGGGGTCATCTTTATGCTGGAGTGGAAACTGTGTTTTTAGCTTTTCAAAAGGTCTTGAAGAACGTCSAGGTATCTGCGTGTGTTGTTTGCTGTAAAATACTGCCACATCTTTGATTTCAACGTCCGATTGAAACGTTCCACGACGGACGCCTTCAGATCGCTAGCTGTAGCAAAATGTACGATGCCGTATTTTTTCATAAAAGCTTGAAAACTTTTAATAAAAAATTCTTTGCCTGCATCAGTTTGGAGCTTTTTAGGAATTCCACTGTCTTTAAACACAGATTCAAAAGCCTTGACCACTTCCAGTGCGGTTTTTCTTTTCAGAACTCTCGCAAAGGCCTTTTTAGAAAAAACATCAATTACTGTCAATAAAAAAGTAAATCCGTCATTATGGTCTTTCAGATTAGTCATGTCACAAAGATCTGCCTGGAACTGTTTTAGCGGCCCAGAAATGAATACCCTGCTTCTCTGAATATGCATTCTAACCGGTTTGTGTAGAGTGTAAGCCTCTTGTTCCGAGAGAAAATCCTTAATTTTTTCAATATTGACTTTCTTTCCCGTTTCATTTTGAACTTCATCTTGTAAACGCTGAACTCCTCCAAAACTACTGGGGTGGGCAGGGGTGTAATAAACTTTTTTCAGTATTCTTTCTTCACCCATCCTCGTAGGATCGTCTAAGTATAAATAAAAAGTATAAACAAACCCTCTTGTATTTATTCTGCAATGAAACACGGTGAGACTGATTTTATTCATTTCGTATTTGTTTTTATGTAAAAAAATAATATAATAATTCTAAAGCTTAAAAAGGGGAAAACAATATTGTAAGAGACCACCCTATGAAATTAGGACCAGCCCAATTTCACAAAATAATCCCTCAAGATCTTTGCATTATGAAATCCCAGACACTGAAGAAACATCCACTCTGATCATGAATGAGAAATGAAAACTTGTGACCTGAACGTATTTCCAAAATAAAGTAATTTATTTTTAGATATATGAACAGGATTAAACACACAAACACTTATTAAAAATATTATATGAATAAATGAACACAAGTTATATTTTCGACATATGAATTCCACCTCAGAGTTGTCATAAACAGTAAGTTCTAGGTGTTGTAACTTACTGGCACGCTGCTTAACTAAGTTTTAAGTAAAAAGAGAATAAAGATAGTAAAGATTTATAGCTTTAAGGATAGGAGGAAAGAAATTAGTGAATTTAGCACTTGTTCTCCAAGTCAAGACCAGACCAGCACCACAGCATGTCAAAGACCAGACACCTCCGGAGCTAGACTTACACTTCGACGTTTTATCTCAGCAGACATTTGTTCTACCTTTAGATGTCTTCAGATAGAGCCGAACCGGCAGGCAGGTAGAAGGGTTTGAGAGTGTCRGCATCACGAAGTCCGCAGGATGGATAATGTCCGTCATGACATCAGGGGGTTGAGAAGACTCTTGCCTCACCCCTAACGAGCCTCAGTGGCTCCCGGCGCTGGTCTCAGTCGCTTCTCGGCAGTAAAATTAGGTTAGGAACATTTAGACTCCCATCCAGACAGGTGCCCAGAGACGGACACGCACTCCTCAGAGAGACCCAGTCAGAACCATGCTTACTCCGACGAACAGACAAGAACAACCGTCAATGGTGTGAACAGAAAAGTTAGTTCTTTCAGAGAAAAAAACGAGAAGAAAACATTCTGTTTTTCTCACACT
>NW_013953193.1:82245-85811 GCF_001266775.1 Austrofundulus limnaeus
GAGTAATGATATATTGATTATAACCTCTAATAGAAGATTAAATGAAGAAAAACATATAGAACATAAAGAAAATAGAAACAAACTTTAAAATGACTTTCTTCTTATAAGTGTAAAAGCAAAATCAAAGACAAAAATTAGAAATGTTTATTTCACCAGGGTTACCCCTACAATATTTTCTAAACTTGAAAAAAGGGAATACAATATTTTCTATGTAAAAAAGAATGTTACATTTCTAAACTTGAAGAAAAAAATGGAATACAATATTTTCTATGTAAAAACATAATGTGACATTTCTAAAGTTTAAAAAAGGAAAACAATATTTTCTATGTAAAAATAATATGACAGTTCTAAACATGTTACAATATTTTCTAAACTTGAAGGAAAGGGAATACAATATTTTCTAAACGGAATACAACATTTCTAAACTTGAAAAAAGGAATACATTTCCATTTTCTATGCAAAAAATGTGACAATTCGAAACTAAAAAGGAATACACGTTACATGCTAACAAAAAAATCTAAATTAAGAAAGAAAAACTGAGGATTTCAGTTCTTTGAAGAGTTGTAGCGACTGTCCACACACTGAGCTGAGGATTCGTACATATCAAAAATGGTGACATGAATGTCCTTTTCAGATTTCAGTCTGTGTAAAAGCGTCAGAGCGACGGTCTCCACTCCATCGTCATTTGCTTGTATGTTGCAAGCGTTCAGCAGCTTCTGAATCGCTGGAACAAACTGGGGGGTTAAAAGCCACGGCAGGATGCTGGTGAAATTGTTACGAAAGAAGTATTCCTCTTCTTTCACCATCAGACATCTGTGCTGACGCTGGCTCGGATGTGAAATTCTACACCCGTTGCAGATTTCTTCCAGGTATTTTCTCAACGATATGTTGAGAAGATGGAGAACAGCTATTTTTACACTGTCAACGAGAGTTGAAGTCACCCAACCAAGTGAATCCACATCATAGCCTTTGTTCATGTCACAATCACATTCAAGTTCTTCAAGGCGGGCCGGGGGTCCATCCATCTCCAGCTCCTCTTCACCTGAATCAGCAGAGCTTCGTTGGCGGGTGTGCCTGCAGTGACGTTCTCGAACGGAGGAAGAGGACGGGTGTTCATCCATTTCATGTTCCCCTTCACTGGGACTGATGGAGGAACTAGCTGAGCTCTCGATGCTTGTCTTGTGCACGCTAGCTGATTTCTTGATGCCGGCCTTCTGCTCAGTGATGGAGGCTAGCTGCCTCGATCTTCTCCTACGAGCGACCATCGGTAGAACCTCGCCCAGAGAAGGAGCGGATGAAGAGTCGGAGGATGGAGAATAAGCGACAGGTGAAGATGGAAAATACGGTATGTTGCATCCTTCAGGTACGTCGATGTCATACATGCCCCAGCAGGATGCGAGAGTGTTCTGTTTTGACTGTCCGGCCATGTTGATTTCTTCCTTTCTCGTCTTGCAGTGTTTGTAGAGTTTGTAAAGTGGAGTTGAAGTGGAAAAGTCTTTAACCCCTGTTCTCCTTATATAGGAAAACTGAGGCTTGTGGGGGGCAGAGTGTTATGACATCACATGGGGGTGGAGCGTCGTGACGTCACAGGAGGCAGAGCGTTGTGAGGTCAGAAGGTTAATTTTTTTCTCACAGCCACTATATCATTCCAGCAGCGAGAGCTGCGGAACAGGTCAGWGATCTTCTCTCCTATTTCATCCAATTTCTGTACCCATTCRTCGATCGGAATAGCCAGCAGAGTTTTGAAGACACCGCCCTCTGAATTCACAGACTCCAGAACGAAGAGGTTAGCGGGAATCTTGTGATCAAACTTGCGAATGCTAGCTCTGAACCACCACTTACCGGTCAAGCCCTCTTTGGTCTGCCAGACTGCGCTGAAGTGAAGTTTTTTCTCGGCGATTTCAATGCTGGTTTGAAAAAGAGCCCTTCTGACATGTTTCACTATTGGAGGTAATATTTCAATTTCTTCTCCTCGACTTATGGCGGCCTTTGTGGTGTAGTACTTGCGAGGGACGATTAATTTCAGTAYCGCCCAGTCGTTGTACGTCAGCAACCCATCGGGGTGAATGGCTCCAATTCTCCTGCTTCCTCCAGCTGATAAAGGGTTAGTTCACCTCTTTCATAATTGATGATGTAACCCCATGATCCGCAGAATCCATGCGGTTCCAGAGACCACTCCGGACGCAGCTGCTCAGAAGGAGGAATTTGAATGATGGTAGATGGAAACGGCGTTTTCACAAACGAGAGGGTCATTCTTTACCACAGGGGTTATGAGATGCATGTCCTCAGTTGATGTTGAGGCATCTTTTGTAGCTACAGAATTATGTTTGACTGCGGTACCCTCGCTTAAAGTTGTCAAAGTTGTTGAAGATGAAGCCTCGGCAACAGGAGGATCCATGGCCCTGGCAGATGTTGAAGCGACGACTGATGTCTTCGCTGCAGGTGTCTCTTCTCGAGCACGCTGAGCAGCTTTCTTCGCATTTGCATCCTTTTCAGCCTTTGTAGGTTTGTTTCTCTTCACTCTAACCATTTTTTTTGTTTGAGTTGTCAACAGCAAATACTTGTGGTGATAGAATTAATGTGAAAATGCTGTAAGAATTTATAAAGGAATAGGAATCCCACCCATATTTTCCGATTGGTTAGAAAGCACTGGTTGGGTTGGACTACTTGTTGTTTCTTTGTGATGGTCAGAATCAAAAGATACTTTCTATTCCTTTAGCTTCTATTATAAGAGAGCTTTTCTCATGACCTCAGAGGTCAAACACCTGTTAAAATTAAAGGTGTGTAAAGGGGGCATTTAGTTCAGTTCATTCAATCCATTCTCATTGGATAGATTCAATTCATTCAATCCATTCTCATTGGATAGATTCAATTCATTCAATCCATTCTCATTGGATAGATTCAAAAGATACATTCTATTCCTTTAGCTTCTATTATAAGAGCGCTTTTCTCATGACCCCGGAGGTCACACACCTAATAAAGTTAAATGTGGGTAAAGGGGACATTTAGTTCAATTCATTCAATCCATTCTCAGTGGACAACATCAAAAGATACTTTCTATTCCATTAGCTTCTATTATTGGAGCACTTTTCTCATGAGCTCAGAGGTCACACACCTGATAAAGTTAAAGGTGGGTAAAGTGGACATTTAGTTCAATTCATTCATTCCATTTTCTTTGGACAACATCAAAAGATACTTTCTATTCCTTTTGCTTCTATTAGAGAACTTTTCTCATGACCTCAGAGGTCACAAACCTGTTAAAATTAAAGGTGGGTAAAGGGAGGGGGAGAAAGAGGGGGGATTTCCCATGACCCCACAGATCACATCTTGACCCTGGAGGTCACAGCTTGACCCATGACCTTTGGGTAATACATCATTTTGACAAAAAGTGGGTTATATTCATAATTACACGGGCTTGGACCCCGGTCATAATTGCTTCGCAGTTCTAGTTGTAATTATTTCCATCATGTTTTTTCTTTGTCTCTTCCAGAAGAAGGTGTACCTGGACCAGTTCTTCTGTGTTTGTCTGTGTCTCTTTCCTGTCCTCCAAGCAGCCGGTCGAGGCA
>NW_013953193.1:86144-89662 GCF_001266775.1 Austrofundulus limnaeus
CTTTTGATGTTTTATATTTTATTGTTTGTATATAGTATGTTGTGCTATTTTAACTGATTATTATTTAAATTTTTAGAGTTATTTTTAAAAAAAAGCCCAACTAGGGACAAGTGCTGTGAATTAGCTGTTGCTATTGCACCATGATGCCAACATGGGACTGCTGTTTTATTCAGTTTTTCTATGTCGATGTGTGTCTGTCCCTATTAAATGAATTAAGTAAAAAAAATAGAAATAAACTGAGTTGAACTGAATTGAAACTGAATTGAATTGAATTGAATGTTTGAGTTCTACAGTACAACATTCCCACCTAAAAACTTTCTAAAACTTAATTTTATGTCAAGGAAAAATATAAATAAGAAAATCTTCTTTCAATTGTTTCCTGGTTGACATTACAGGGGGCTTCCATCCGCAATACATCATGGGATTGGGTGGATGAAAAAAAATATTTTAAGCAGTTTTATGTCCAGACACCCCTATTTCAGATAAATTGAGGGTCCAGGGGGGTTGGGGCACTGATTAGTGGGCCTGATGGATAGAGCTTCATCAGAGCTAAACAACAAAAGAAATCTGAAGCTCCTACGGTATGTTGAACAGTTTCTGAGTAATAAGCATTTTTGCATGTCTTGACACCCCCTCTTTGAAAGGAGCCCCCTCCTCAAATATGGGGTGTATCTTAAAACCGTTGGCTGGTGCAGTGTAGGTCAGACTCATCTACAGTCCTGACAAATTTCATGTTGATTGGTGCAGCCGTTTTTGTGCTATGATTGACCAAAATTACTGAAAAAAAAAGAAAAAGAAACTACGCAAACAACATGACCCCGGCTTTGCACGCTGGTGTCATAATAACCATACTTTCATATCAATGAATTTCTCGTAGAAACTACATATTTTGTGTGACTTTTGGTGTGAATTTTTTTTACGATGTAGAACTTAACAGGCTATTTTATTAGTGTCTGTATTTTTTTTTTCATATGTTCTATCCATCTGTCAAACTCTTGTGTACTTTTTTAAAACTTATCAGTTTGACAATGTTGTTGGCATGCCAACAGCTCTACATGGAATGATTAATGAAACCCACAGTGAATAAAGAGGTCTTTTTAAATAGTTGGTCTGACTCTGTTTTCTAAGAAGTACACATCACACACCCTAAACTAAAGTGGAAATCTGCAAAACAAGTCAAACTGATTTTTTTATTTGTATTTTTTAACTTTTGTGCTGCTTTTAAACAATTCGTTCCATCAATTTATGACTTTTAGTACTTTAATTCCTGAAATGAATGTTACATACATTACTCTTGATGGTTATGTGGAGTTAGAAAAATATAGGTTTGTTTATTTTGTCATCATGCTTATAGGGTATATTTTGATCTTGTGCAGTAATTCTACTATTGTGTGTCTTATTGTGATTCACAAAAACCTCCATGAGCCCATGTACATTTTTATTGCTGCTTTGTTAATCAACTCTGCTCTATTCAGTACAGGAGTCTATCCAAAACTTTTGATTGATGTTTTATCTGAAAAACAGGTCATATCATTTCCAGCCTGTCTCTTCCAAGTTTATGTTTTCTACTCTTTGAGTGGGTCAGAGTTTTTACTGCTGGCAGCCATGGCCTTTGACAGATATGTGTCTATATGTAAACCTTTGCAATATCACACTATCATGAGAAAAACAACTGTAAGTGTTTTCCTTGTATTATCATGGCTTATACCTTTTTGTCATCTTGCTGTGACAGTCATAGGGAACGCTAATCAAAAACTCTGCAGCTTTAATTTGAAAGGAATGTTTTGCAACAACTTACTAAACTATACTTTCTGTGTGAGTTCAAGAGGACTGTTAATATTTGGTTTAGTTATTCTGTTTAATATCAGTCTTCTTCCTATGTTCTTTATACTGTTCACTTATACAGTCATTCTTATAATTGCTTATAGAAGTTGCAGAGAAGTCAGGAAGAAAGCTGCACAGACCTGTTTACCCCACCTGCTGGTTTTAATTAATTACTCGTTTTTGCTTACTTTTGACACGATCATAGTTAGACTGGAATCAGATATTTCCAAAATTGCACGTTTTGTAATTATGCTGCAAATGATAACATATAATCCTCTTTGTAATCCAATCATWTACGGACTAAAAATCACTGAAATTTATAAACACCTCAAAAGGCTGTTCATCAAGACAAGGTAAACTAATTTTGTAATTTTATTTTTGCCTTGTGTTTGTGATCATTTTAATCTTAGTGTTTCATCAACTGTCATATCATCTTTAACATGTAAACTTGGAACTAAATGAAACAATGACACAAATTTTACTTTTTGGTGCAATGGAAATCTCTGATGTTTAAACAATGACACTCATTATTAGGGGTCCAAGCCCGTGGAAGCAGGGTAACACTGCAGAAAAGCAGCAGAGTTTCCATGTCTCCATCGGAGCATGGAACCCTATTGTATCTGTTCCGGGTTTTTTTCTTCCGTCAGTAAAACATACTGCAGCCTAACCCGCAGGGGTTACAACAAAGATTTTAACATGGTAGTTAAATAGGGTTACGAGTACAGAGGAGAAAATTAATCAGATATGTCAACCTATAGGGGGCACCATAATCAATGTCATCGCATTTTGTCCTGTGGCTTCTAAACCATAAGTAACAAAATTTTTAGCAGCATAATCCCTGGACACCATTGTATAGGCCACACCCATTACCGCTTAAACTTTTTTCTACAGCACAAAATTTCCAAAAATACTTTTGGCTTTGTTTTAAAAAATTAAAGTCCGATCGCCACGAAACTCATCATCCTATATCTACTTAGTATGATGATTCTAAGTTTTGAAGGCCAAGTATAAACATATAAAAATGCATGAGTTATGCTTAGGCAAATAGCTTAGTACAGGAGTGTGATTTAAATTGCTGAACAAAATCATTAAAACATATGGGGCGCTATAAACCACAAAATATTCTCACGCTAAAATGGCTTACTGGATATTCATTCAACTTTGCACAGAACTACAGAGTCTTTATTTGAACCTAAATCTAAAAGATCATTATGCACAACTAAAGTGGGCATGCCCTATTATACTGTGAATGAAATTTTATATTAAATCATTTTTGGAGCCTAAACCATCAGAGATTTTGAGAAGTTTTTCACAGCAAAAATAAAGCACACTAACTTCTATATAATACTAAAAAACTGCATGAATCCACCAATAGGTGGCACTAGTGTGATGAGTGAAACATTTTGATCTGTAAGTCCTGTATACTTAGCCCCAGGGGCAGACTGGGGAGAAAAAGTGGCCCGGGAGTTCCCAACAGACTGGACATGTACATATGTGTGTTTGTGTGTGTGATTTTGGCCCATTCTTCCACACAAACAGTCTACAAATCTTGAAAAAAAAAGAAGGTTTCGTGGATCTCTTCTATGACCTCTGATCTTTAGTTYTTTCCATAGATTTTCTGTTGGATTCAGGTCAGGTGATTGGCTGGGCCATTCCAGCAGCTTTAGTTTCTTTCTCTGAAACCAACTGAGAGT
>NW_013953193.1:90637-94414 GCF_001266775.1 Austrofundulus limnaeus
TGTATGGACCACTTGGGTTGTTACCGACATCTGGTGAAAATTTCATGTCATTAGCACCTCTAGTAATATATTTACTGAGAAAAATGGTGATATGTTCAATACTTATTTTACCCGCTGTATATATCAGATTTCTATCATGTGTGTGTTCTAAGTTATAGACCTTCATGAAGCTCTAATGCTCCCATTCCAAACACTTTCAACTGACAAAGCCTCCCTGATGGGAAGAGAAACATCTGCAGTTTCAAAATAAAAGTCCATTAAAAAATATAAATTTATTTAATTCCTCTAATCTCATGAAGCGTCATCCTGATATTGAGGATATTTAGTTGTCTTTATTCAGATGAACTATTTTAAATTTATTTATATTTTAAGTTAAATATATATTTATATTTTTAATTCTTAGTTTTTCAAAAATATTTATAATGTTCTACTAATCTTATATAATCAGAATCAGAATCAGTTTTATTGGCCAAGTATGTTGACACACACAAGGAATTTGTTTCCGGCAGTTCGTGACTCAATGGTATCAACACTGTACAGACACTTAGCATTCAATTCACACACATTACACTATATACAGAAAGATTCACATTGTACTTCACTTCAACAAAAACTATATGACAACAGTTTTCTAAGTTAATATTAAGTAATAATACGACAGCAGCAGATTAGAGGTAGATTATTTTGCATAAGTTTCAGTAATGCAGAAATGTATAATAATAGTGATAAAGAGTTCTCTATAGTATAGAATATATGATCAAGCTGAGGGATGTCTGATGATTAGCTGTTGATGTCGGTGATGGCCTGGGGGTAGAAACTGTTCTTGTGTCTGACAGTCATTGTGGACAGAGATCTGTAGCGTCTGCCAGACGGGAGGAGTTGGAAGATGTTGACCTGGGTGAGTGGAGTCATTGATGATTTTCTCAGCCCGATTCCTGGTTCTTTCGTGATATAAGCCCTCTATATAGTTGTGAAAGATTTACAAAAGCACAAAGCTTGGGACTCTAGTGGATAAAACTGTTAGTACACAGCCCCCTGTGGCCACCCCCACTTGTTGCGCCCCTGATGACTGACAGGTGATGTTCCACAGTGAATTGGCGAGCTGGAGCATCACGTATCTCTATTAGATCTAGCTGGTACATGACTTTTCAAAATCGTCTTCTGAGTTATTAGTAAACACAGAGCTGATTTGTTGTCCTAGGCTGAGCTTTATGGGAGAAGTTTTCAGATCAAAGCCACTCGGTCCTGTTAGAGCCGCCGCATTTCTCTGGATGCCAGAGACAAGAGATTTAATTTATGCAGCAGTAATAAGGGCAAGGCGTTTCTTATTTTGTGAATGTTTAGTTTTTGTTAAGTGCCACTGTTTGTTTTAGTGGCCCGCCCGGGGTTATTGGGACTAGTTTTTCTGATCTCTGCTTTTCATCGTCAGCTTAGGTGGCTGCTCTGTAGCACAATCAGCTGTGCAGTATGATCAGCCTGACCGGTGTTGAGGAGAGGTAGAAAAGTCATTTGATACGGCCTAGTTTGGAGCACAATGAATCCAGAAAAATAGCAGCGCCCAAGAACCTGTCACTCCTTGATGTCGCTCTCGCCCTGCGCTGATGAACCGCGCGTCAGGCTGGTGGTTCACTCCAGGTTCACTTCAGCCAGTGGGCCAGTTCACGGACTGAACCACCGGCCCTCTGACCTGCGTCTGGGCCAGTGGAGCAGCTTGTGGTCCGGTGATTCAGGGGCTGAGGTGAAATCCCCCCCCCCGCGCAGATGACGGGTGGGGGACCGGTGGTTCAGCTCGTGGGCTGGCCCACCAATCCGCCGGCCCACCGGGAATTTCCCCGGGAGCCCTGTATGCCAGTCTGCCCCAGCTTAGCCCATCCATCCATCCATTTTCTTCTGCCTATCCGGGGTCGGGTCGCGGTGGCAGCAGCTTCAGACTTTCCTTTCCCCAGCCACTTCTTCCAGCTCCTCCAGGGGAACTCCAAGGCGTTCCCAGGCCAGCCGAGAGACATAGTCCCTCCAGCGTGTCTTGGGTCTTCCTCGGGGCCTCCTCCCGGTGGGACGTTCCCGTAACACCTCACCAGGGAGGCGTCCAGGAGGCATCCTTACCAGATGCCCGAGCCACCTCAACTGGCTCCTCTBGACGTGGAGGAGCAGCGGCTCTACTCTGAGTCCCTCCCGGATGACCGAGCTTCTCATCCTTTCCCTAAGGGAGAACCCAGCCACCCTGCGGTGGAAACCCATTTCGGCCGCTTGTATCCGGGACCTCGTTCTTTCGGTCATGACCCAAAGCTCATGACCATAGATGAGGGTAGGAACGTAGATCGACCGGTAAATCGAGAGCTTCGCTTTTTGACTCAGCTCACTCTTCACCACGCCGGACCGGTACAGCCCGCTTTACAGCAGATGCTGTGCCAATCTGCCTGTCGATCTCCCGCTCCCTTCTTCCCCCGTTCATGAACAAGATCCCCAGATACTTAAACCCCTCCACTTGAGACAGGGCGACCCCCCTGACCTGACCCAGAGAAGGCACTCTACCCTTTTCTGGCTCAAGACCATGGCCTCAGATTTGGAGGTGATGAGCCTCATTCCAGCCGCTTCGCACTCGGCCGCAAACCACTCCAGCAAGAACTGCAGATCATGTTCCGATGAAGCCAACAGGACCACATCATCCVCAAAAAGCAGAGATGCGATCCTAAGGCCACAAAAACGGATCCCCTCCACACCTTGGCTGCGCCTAGAAATTCTGTCCATGAAAGTAATGAACAGAATTGGTGACGAAGGGCAGCCTTGGCGGAGTCCAACTCTCACCAGAAACGAGCCCAACTTACTGCCAGCAATGCGGACCAGACTCTGACACAGGTCGTACAAGGACCTGACAGCCTGTTTCAAAGGGCCCGGTACCCCATATTCCTGGAGAACCCCCCACAAGGCCCCCCTTGGGACACGGTTGAACACCTTCTCCAAGTCCACAAATCACATGTAGACCAGTTGGGCGAACTCCCATGCACCCTCTAGGATCCTGCTGAGGGTGTAGAGCTAGTCCAGTGTTCCAAGCCAGGACGAAAACTGCACTGCTCCTCTTGAATCCGAGGTTCGACTATCCGAYGGACCCTCCTCTCCAGGACCCCCGAATAGACCTTACCAGGGAGGCTTAAGAGTGTAACCCCACTGTAATTGGAGCACACCCTCCCGTCCCCCTTTTTAAACAGGGGGACCACTACCCCAGTCTGCCAATCCTTGGGGACTGCCCCCAATGTCCATGAGATATTGCAAAGTCACGTGAGCCAACACAACCCTACAACATCCAGAGCCTTAAGGAACTCCGGGCGGATCTCATCTACCCCCAGGGCCCTGCCACCGAGGAGCTTTTTAACCACCTCGGCGAGCTCGTCCCCAGAGATTGGAGAGCCCAACCCAAAGTCCCCAGGCTCAGCTTCCTCAACAGATGGCATGTTGGTGGGATTGAGGAGGTCTTCGAAGTATTCCGCACACAGGCCCACAACATCCCGAGTTGAGGTCAGCAGCACACCATCCCCACTATAAACAGTGTTGGTGCTGCACTGCTTCCCCCTCCTGAGACGCCGGATGGTGGACCAGAATCGCCTCGAAGCCGTGCGGAAGTCTTTCTCTATGGCCTCTCCAAATTCCTCCCACGCCCGGGTTCTTGCCTCAATGACCACTCAAGCCATATGCCGCTTCGCCTGCCGGTACCCATCAGCTGCTTCTGAAGTCCCATAGGCCAAAAAGCCTGATAGGACTCCTTCTTCAGCTTGACAGCAT